>NW_026646727.1:0-277070 GCF_949987535.1 Balaenoptera acutorostrata
GATGCCTTGGCCAAAAAGGGCGTATGCGTTTTTTCCTGAATATATTCAGGAAAAAACGCATACGCCCTTTTTGGCCAACCAAGCAACCTGGAAAGGCCAATCAGCGCTCCAAAGAAGTCTCGCTTCCCAGCGGGCAAAAGGGCCATGCGGAAAAAAGTGTCCAAACCAGAAATGCAGGACCGGCCATGGAGAAATGGGAGCCTTGCTACGCTGATGGGTGGGATGTAACTTGCCAACAGCCACTCTGGAGAAGTGTACGGTGTGTTCTGAAACATCTAAAAAACACAGCTTGGAGAGCATAGGGCACTTCCACTCATGGGCGTATAAACTGGGAAAACTAAAAATCAGCAAGACACAGGCACCCCAAAGTTTAGGGCTGCTCTGTTGACAAGAACCCCCACTTCATTACACCTTAAATATCCTAGGAAAGCGAAAAATGGATAAAGAAGTGGTGGTCCTCATGTACAATGGAATATCACTCAGCCATGAAATCCACGTCATAAGGCTAGTAGCAGCACGATGAGTGGATTTAGGTACGACGATTCTAAGTGAAATAAGTCACACAGAAAAAGACACTTATCATAAGATATCACTTAGAGAGGGAATGTAAAAACCGCTACACTTGAACTGAATTACAAAACAGAACAGAGTCACACGTTCAGAAAACACACTATGGCTGCTGAACGGGAAAGGTGAGGTGGGGTGATGCATAAAACAAGGGTTTCAAATTAGCTCCGATACCGTTCCATAAACCCAATATGTAAGAGACAAGACCTATTCCTTTTTCAGTGAACTGGACTCAACACCCCCTATTCACCGCACAAGAATATATCTGACTAGTAAGAATCTTCAAACCTATGTATTGATATCTCTCTGTAAGTGAGTCAAGGGGGTGTAAAGCGGCATAAACACAGCCGTGAAAAGCAGCTAAACCCCATTATAAAAATAAATTACTTTTCAAAACCCGTGAAACAAAGGCAGTGAAAGAGAGAGAAATTCTTACAAAATTCGTTCAGGGGCTGTGATGCAACCTGGATTGACCATATCTAGACCCACAGCTGATTGAGACATAAGGGTGGACACTCTTGGGGCTGAGAGGTTCGGTGAGGTTGGGTGAGCCAATGCAGACCCTTTCAAGTAATACTGCATGGTACCCATCCCATGGGTCCCAAATCTCCAGGTTCAAGGGCATCTTCCTACGTCGAAAACAGGCATGAGAAACCCAGAAGATGGTACACCGTGTGATCGGGAAAGGTTTCTAAAACGCACCTCATTTCTCATCTCCTTTGCTCGGGTTCGCCATTCCAGCCGATTTACTAGCCATCTCCCTCCTTGGAGAATCAGCACCTTTAACCTCCTGTTCCGTACAGGTTGCAATTTGTCCTGAGGATGAACGGGAAGAGGGGGAACCAATGAGAGACTAGCTCTAGGTGTTGGGACAGGCACAGGTCACTCTATTTTCCCATCAGGAAGAAGAATTAAGCACAAGCTCAGCCTGCCCCCCAGAACCAGAAGAGGGCCTGAAGCAATCCTGCGCTTTGGCGGCCAGCTCCCAAAAAAGCGAGTTGAAAAATGGAGCTCAGGGGCACTGCAATTCACAAACCTGCAGAGTTTTAAATGATACCTCTCGTCCACAAATATATTAAGGGAAGGCAACGAAGAGGCTTTGAAAGCAAGGCAGAATTGCAGGAAACAGATTTCAGGAGGTAGATTCGAATCGCCTTGAAAGCACATGAAAAGCGGCAAAACGTGGACAATGATGCCCTTGGCCAAAAAGGGCGTATGCGTTTTTTCCTGAATATATTCAGGAAAAAACGCATACGCCCTTTTTGGCCAACCAAGCAACCTGGAAAGGCCAATCAGCGCTCCAAAGAAGTCTCGCTTCCCAGCGGGCAAAAGGGCCATGCGGAAAAAAGTGTCCAAACCAGAAATGCAGGACCGGCCATGGAGAAATGGGAGCCTTGCTACGCTGATGGGTGGGATGTAACTTGCCAACAGCCACTCTGGAGAAGTGTACGGTGTGTTCTGAAACATCTAAAAAACACAGCTTGGAGAGCATAGGGCACTTCCACTCATGGGCGTATAAACTGGGAAAACTAAAAATCAGCAAGACACAGGCACCCCAAAGTTTAGGGCTGCTCTGTTGACAAGAACCCCCACTTCATTACACCTTAAATATCCTAGGAAAGCGAAAAATGGATAAAGAAGTGGTGGTCCTCATGTACAATGGAATATCACTCAGCCATGAAATCCACGTCATAAGGCTAGTAGCAGCACGATGAGTGGATTTAGGTACGACGATTCTAAGTGAAATAAGTCACACAGAAAAAGACACTTATCATAAGATATCACTTAGAGAGGGAATGTAAAAACCGCTACACTTGAACTGAATTACAAAACAGAACAGAGTCACACGTTCAGAAAACACACTATGGCTGCTGAACGGGAAAGGTGAGGTGGGGTGATGCATAAAACAAGGGTTTCAAATTAGCTCCGATACCGTTCCATAAACCCAATATGTAAGAGACAAGACCTATTCCTTTTTCAGTGAACTGGACTCAACACCCCCTATTCACCGCACAAGAATATATCTGACTAGTAAGAATCTTCAAACCTATGTATTGATATCTCTCTGTAAGTGAGTCAAGGGGGTGTAAAGCGGCATAAACACAGCCGTGAAAAGCAGCTAAACCCCATTATAAAAATAAATTACTTTTCCAAACCCGTGAAACAAAGGCAGTGAAAGAGAGAGAAATTCTTACAAAATTCGTTCAGGGGCTGTGATGCAACCTGGATTGACCATATCTAGACCCACAGCTGATTGAGACATAAGGGTGGACACTCTTGGGGCTGAGAGGTTCGGTGAGGTTGGGTGAGCCAACGCAGACCCTTTCAAGTAATACTGCATGGTACCCATCCCATGGGTCCCAAATCTCCAGGTTCAAGGGCATCTTCCTACGTCGAAAACAGGCATGAGAAACCCAGAAGATGGTACACCGTGTGATCGGGAAAGGTTTCTAAAACGCACCTCATTTCTCATCTCCTTTGCTCGGGTTCGCCATTCCAGCCGATTTACTAGCCATCTCCCTCCTTGGAGAATCAGCACCTTTAACCTCCTCTTCCGTACAGGTTGCAATTTGTCCTGAGGATGAACGGGAAGAGGGGGAACCAATGAGAGACTAGCTCTAGGTGTTGGGACAGGCACAGGTCACTCTATTTTCCCATCAGGAAGAAGAATTAAGCACAAGCTCAGCCTGCCCCCCAGAACCAGAAGAGGGCCTGAAGCAATCCTGCGCTTTTGCGGCCAGCTCCCAAAAAAGCGAGTTGAAAAATGGAGCTCAGGGGCACTGCAATTCACAAACCTGCAGAGTTTTAAATGATACCTCTCGTCCACAAATATATTAAGGGAAGGCAACGAAGAGGCTTTGAAAGCAAGGCAGAATTGCAGGAAACAGATTTCAGGAGGTAGATTCGAATCGCCTTGAAAGCACATGAAAAGCGGCAAAACGTGGACAATGATGCCCTTGGCCAAAAAGGGCGTATGCGTTTTTTCCTGAATATATTCAGGAAAAAACGCATACGCCCTTTTTGGCCAACCAAGCAACCTGGAAAGGCCAATCAGCGCTCCAAAGAAGTCTCGCTTCCCAGCGGGCAAAAGGGCCATGCGGAAAAAAGTGTCCAAACCAGAAATGCAGGACCGGCCATGGAGAAATGGGAGCCTTGCTACGCTGATGGGTGGGATGTAACTTGCCAACAGCCACTCTGGAGAAGTGTACGGTGTGTTCTGAAACATCTAAAAAACACAGCTTGGAGAGCATAGGGCACTTCCACTCATGGGCGTATAAACTGGGAAAACTAAAAATCAGCAAGACACAGGCACCCCAAAGTTTAGGGCTGCTCTGTTGACAAGAACCCCCACTTCATTACACCTTAAATATCCTAGGAAAGCGAAAAATGGATAAAGAAGTGGTGGTCCTCATGTACAATGGAATATCACTCAGCCATGAAATCCACGTCATAAGGCTAGTAGCAGCACGATGAGTGGATTTAGGTACGACGATTCTAAGTGAAATAAGTCACACAGAAAAAGACACTTATCATAAGATATCACTTAGAGAGGGAATGTAAAAACCGCTACACTTGAACTGAATTACAAAACAGAACAGAGTCACACGTTCAGAAAACACACTATGGCTGCTGAACGGGAAAGGTGAGGTGGGGTGATGCATAAAACAAGGGTTTCAAATTAGCTCCGATACCGTTCCATAAACCCAATATGTAAGAGACAAGACCTATTCCTTTTTCAGTGAACTGGACTCAACACCCCCTATTCACCGCACAAGAATATATCTGACTAGTAAGAATCTTCAAACCTATGTATTGATATCTCTCTGTAAGTGAGTCAAGGGGGTGTAAAGCGGCATAAACACAGCCGTGAAAAGCAGCTAAACCCCATTATAAAAATAAATTACTTTTCAAAACCCGTGAAACAAAGGCAGTGAAAGAGAGAGAAATTCTTACAAAATTCGTTCAGGGGCTGTGATGCAACCTGGATTGACCATATCTAGACCCACAGCTGATTGAGACATAAGGGTGGACACTCTTGGGGCTGAGAGGTTCGGTGAGGTTGGGTGAGCCAACGCAGACCCTTTCAAGTAATACTGCATGGTACCCATCCCATGGGTCCCAAATCTCCAGGTTCAAGGGCATCTTCCTACGTCGAAAACAGGCATGAGAAACCCAGAAGATGGTACACCGTGTGATCGGGAAAGGTTTCTAAAACGCACCTCATTTCTCATCTCCTTTGCTCGGGTTCGCCATTCCAGCCGATTTACTAGCCATCTCCCTCCTTGGAGAATCAGCACCTTTAACCTCCTGTTCCGTACAGGTTGCAATTTGTCCTGAGGATGAACGGGAAGAGGGGGAACCAATGAGAGACTAGCTCTAGGTGTTGGGACAGGCACAGGTCACTCTATTTTCCCATCAGGAAGAAGAATTAAGCACAAGCTCAGCCTGCCCCCCAGAACCAGAAGAGGGCCTGAAGCAATCCTGCGCTTTTGCGGCCAGCTCCCAAAAAAGCGAGTTGAAAAATGGAGCTCAGGGGCACTGCAATTCACAAACCTGCAGAGTTTTAAATGATACCTCTCGTCCACAAATATATTAAGGGAAGGCAACGAAGAGGCTTTGAAAGCAAGGCAGAATTGCAGGAAACAGATTTCAGGAGGTAGATTCGAATCGCCTTGAAAGCACATGAAAAGCGGCAAAACGTGGACAATGATGCCCTTGGCCAAAAAGGGCGTATGCGTTTTTTCCTGAATATATTCAGGAAAAAACGCATACGCCCTTTTTGGCCAACCAAGCAACCTGGAAAGGCCAATCAGCGCTCCAAAGAAGTCTCGCTTCCCAGCGGGCAAAAGGGCCATGCGGAAAAAAGTGTCCAAACCAGAAATGCAGGACCGGCCATGGAGAAATGGGAGCCTTGCTACGCTGATGGGTGGGATGTAACTTGCCAACAGCCACTCTGGAGAAGTGTACGGTGTGTTCTGAAACATCTAAAAAACACAGCTTGGAGAGCATAGGGCACTTCCACTCATGGGCGTATAAACTGGGAAAACTAAAAATCAGCAAGACACAGGCACCCCAAAGTTTAGGGCTGCTCTGTTGACAAGAACCCCCACTTCATTACACCTTAAATATCCTAGGAAAGCGAAAAATGGATAAAGAAGTGGTGGTCCTCATGTACAATGGAATATCACTCAGCCATGAAATCCACGTCATAAGGCTAGTAGCAGCACGATGAGTGGATTTAGGTACGACGATTCTAAGTGAAATAAGTCACACAGAAAAAGACACTTATCATAAGATATCACTTAGAGAGGGAATGTAAAAACCGCTACACTTGAACTGAATTACAAAACAGAACAGAGTCACACGTTCAGAAAACACACTATGGCTGCTGAACGGGAAAGGTGAGGTGGGGTGATGCATAAAACAAGGGTTTCAAATTAGCTCCGATACCGTTCCATAAACCCAATATGTAAGAGACAAGACCTATTCCTTTTTCAGTGAACTGGACTCAACACCCCCTATTCACCGCACAAGAATATATCTGACTATTAAGAATCTTCAAACCTATGTATTGATATCTCTCTGTAAGTGAGTCAAGGGGGTGTAAAGCGGCATAAACACAGCCGTGAAAAGCAGCTAAACCCCATTATAAAAATAAATTACTTTTCAAAACCCGTGAAACAAAGGCAGTGAAAGAGAGAGAAATTCTTACAAAATTCGTTCAGGGGCTGTGATGCAACCTGGATTGACCATATCTAGACCCACAGCTGATTGAGACATAAGGGTGGACACTCTTGGGGCTGAGAGGTTCGGTGAGGTTGGGTGAGCCAACGCAGACCCTTTCAAGTAATACTGCATGGTACCCATCCCATGGGTCCCAAATCTCCAGGTTCAAGGGCATCTTCCTACGTCGAAAACAGGCATGAGAAACCCAGAAGATGGTACACCGTGTGATCGGGAAAGGTTTCTAAAATGCACCTCATTTCTCATCTCCTTTGCTCGGGTTCGCCATTCCAGCCGATTTACTAGCCATCTCCCTCCTTGGAGAATCAGCACCTTTAACCTCCTGTTCCGTACAGGTTGCAATTTGTCCTGAGGATGAACGGGAAGAGGGGGAACCAATGAGAGACTAGCTCTAGGTGTTGGGACAGGCACAGGTCACTCTATTTTCCCATCAGGAAGAAGAATTAAGCACAAGCTCAGCCTGCCCCCCAGAACCAGAAGAGGGCCTGAAGCAATCCTGCGCTTTTGCGGCCAGCTCCCAAAAAAGCGAGTTGAAAAATGGAGCTCAGGGGCACTGCAATTCACAAACCTGCAGAGTTTTAAATGATACCTCTCGTCCACAAATATATTAAGGGAAGGCAACGAAGAGGCTTTGAAAGCAAGGCAGAATTGCAGGAAACAGATTTCAGGAGGTAGATTCGAATCGCCTTGAAAGCACATGAAAAGCGGCAAAACGTGGACAATGATGCCCTTGGCCAAAAAGGGCGTATGCGTTTTTTCCTGAATATATTCAGGAAAAAACGCATACGCCCTTTTTGGCCAACCAAGCAACCTGGAAAGGCCAATCAGCGCTCCAAAGAAGTCTCGCTTCCCAGCGGGCAAAAGGGCCATGCGGAAAAAAGTGTCCAAACCAGAAATGCAGGACCGGCCATGGAGAAATGGGAGCCTTGCTACGCTGATGGGTGGGATGTAACTTGCCAACAGCCACTCTGGAGAAGTGTACGGTGTGTTCTGAAACATCTAAAAAACACAGCTTGGAGAGCATAGGGCACTTCCACTCATGGGCGTATAAACTGGGAAAACTAAAAATCAGCAAGACACAGGCACCCCAAAGTTTAGGGCTGCTCTGTTGACAAGAACCCCCACTTCATTACACCTTAAATATCCTAGGAAAGCGAAAAATGGATAAAGAAGTGGTGGTCCTCATGTACAATGGAATATCACTCAGCCATGAAATCCACGTCATAAGGCTAGTAGCAGCACGATGAGTGGATTTAGGTACGACGATTCTAAGTGAAATAAGTCACACAGAAAAAGACACTTATCATAAGATATCACTTAGAGAGGGAATGTAAAAACCGCTACACTTGAACTGAATTACAAAACAGAACAGAGTCACACGTTCAGAAAACACACTATGGCTGCTGAACGGGAAAGGTGAGGTGGGGTGATGCATAAAACAAGGGTTTCAAATTAGCTCCGATACCGTTCCATAAACCCAATATGTAAGAGACAAGACCTATTCCTTTTTCAGTGAACTGGACTCAACACCCCCTATTCACCGCACAAGAATATATCTGACTAGTAAGAATCTTCAAACCTATGTATTGATATCTCTCTGTAAGTGAGTCAAGGGGGTGTAAAGCGGCATAAACACAGCCGTGAAAAGCAGCTAAACCCCATTATAAAAATAAATTACTTTTCAAAACCCGTGAAACAAAGGCAGTGAAAGAGAGAGAAATTCTTACAAAATTCGTTCAGGGGCTGTGATGTAACCTGGATTGACCATATCTAGACCCACAGCTGATTGAGACATAAGGGTGGACACTCTTGGGGCTGAGAGGTTCGGTGAGGTTGGGTGAGCCAATGCAGACCCTTTCAAGTAATACTGCATGGTACCCATCCCATGGGTCCCAAATCTCCAGGTTCAAGGGCATCTTCCTACGTCGAAAACAGGCATGAGAAACCCAGAAGATGGTACACCGTGTGATCGGGAAAGGTTTCTAAAACGCACCTCATTTCTCATCTCCTTTGCTCGGGTTCGCCATTCCAGCCGATTTACTAGCCATCTCCCTCCTTGGAGAATCAGCACCTTTAACCTCCTGTTCCGTACAGGTTGCAATTTGTCCTGAGGATGAACGGGAAGAGGGGGAACCAATGAGAGACTAGCTCTAGGTGTTGGGACAGGCACAGGTCACTCTATTTTCCCATCAGGAAGAAGAATTAAGCACAAGCTCAGCCTGCCCCCCAGAACCAGAAGAGGGCCTGAAGCAATCCTGCGCTTTGGCGGCCAGCTCCCAAAAAAGCGAGTTGAAAAATGGAGCTCAGGGGCACTGCAATTCACAAACCTGCAGAGTTTTAAATGATACCTCTCGTCCACAAATATATTAAGGGAAGGCAACGAAGAGGCTTTGAAAGCAAGGCAGAATTGCAGGAAACAGATTTCAGGAGGTAGATTCGAATCGCCTTGAAAGCACATGAAAAGCGGCAAAACGTGGACAATGATGCCCTTGGCCAAAAAGGGCGTATGCGTTTTTTCCTGAATATATTCAGGAAAAAACGCATACGCCCTTTTTGGCCAACCAAGCAACCTGGAAAGGCCAATCAGCGCTCCAAAGAAGTCTCGCTTCCCAGCGGGCAAAAGGGCCATGCGGAAAAAAGTGTCCAAACCAGAAATGCAGGACCGGCCATGGAGAAATGGGAGCCTTGCTACGCTGATGGGTGGGATGTAACTTGCCAACAGCCACTCTGGAGAAGTGTACGGTGTGTTCTGAAACATCTAAAAAACACAGCTTGGAGAGCATAGGGCACTTCCACTCATGGGCGTATAAACTGGGAAAACTAAAAATCAGCAAGACACAGGCACCCCAAAGTTTAGGGCTGCTCTGTTGACAAGAACCCCCACTTCATTACACCTTAAATATCCTAGGAAAGCGAAAAATGGATAAAGAAGTGGTGGTCCTCATGTACAATGGAATATCACTCAGCCATGAAATCCACGTCATAAGGCTAGTAGCAGCACGATGAGTGGATTTAGGTACGACGATTCTAAGTGAAATAAGTCACACAGAAAAAGACACTTATCATAAGATATCACTTAGAGAGGGAATGTAAAAACCGCTACACTTGAACTGAATTACAAAACAGAACAGAGTCACACGTTCAGAAAACACACTATGGCTGCTGAACGGGAAAGGTGAGGTGGGGTGATGCATAAAACAAGGGTTTCAAATTAGCTCCGATACCGTTCCATAAACCCAATATGTAAGAGACAAGACCTATTCCTTTTTCAGTGAACTGGACTCAACACCCCCTATTCACCGCACAAGAATATATCTGACTAGTAAGAATCTTCAAACCTATGTATTGATATCTCTCTGTAAGTGAGTCAAGGGGGTGTAAAGCGGCATAAACACAGCCGTGAAAAGCAGCTAAACCCCATTATAAAAGTAAATTACTTTTCCAAACCCGTGAAACAAAGGCAGTGAAAGAGAGAGAAATTCTTACAAAATTCGTTCAGGGGCTGTGATGCAACCTGGATTGACCATATCTAGACCCACAGCTGATTGAGACATAAGGGTGGACACTCTTGGGGCTGAGAGGTTCGGTGAGGTTGGGTGAGCCAACGCAGACCCTTTCAAGTAATACTGCATGGTACCCATCCCATGGGTCCCAAATCTCCAGGTTCAAGGGCATCTTCCTACGTCGAAAACAGGCATGAGAAACCCAGAAGATGGTACACCGTGTGATCGGGAAAGGTTTCTAAAACGCACCTCATTTCTCATCTCCTTTGCTCGGGTTCGCCATTCCAGCCGATTTACTAGCCATCTCCCTCCTTGGAGAATCAGCACCTTTAACCTCCTCTTCCGTACAGGTTGCAATTTGTCCTGAGGATGAACGGGAAGAGGGGGAACCAATGAGAGACTAGCTCTAGGTGTTGGGACAGGCACAGGTCACTCTATTTTCCCATCAGGAAGAAGAATTAAGCACAAGCTCAGCCTGCCCCCCAGAACCAGAAGAGGGCCTGAAGCAATCCTGCGCTTTTGCGGCCAGCTCCCAAAAAAGCGAGTTGAAAAATGGAGCTCAGGGGCACTGCAATTCACAAACCTGCAGAGTTTTAAATGATACCTCTCGTCCACAAATATATTAAGGGAAGGCAACGAAGAGGCTTTGAAAGCAAGGCAGAATTGCAGGAAACAGATTTCAGGAGGTAGATTCGAATCGCCTTGAAAGCACATGAAAAGCGGCAAAACGTGGACAATGATGCCCTTGGCCAAAAAGGGCGTATGCGTTTTTTCCTGAATATATTCAGGAAAAAACGCATACGCCCTTTTTGGCCAACCAAGCAACCTGGAAAGGCCAATCAGCGCTCCAAAGAAGTCTCGCTTCCCAGCGGGCAAAAGGGCCATGCGGAAAAAAGTGTCCAAACCAGAAATGCAGGACCGGCCATGGAGAAATGGGAGCCTTGCTACGCTGATGGGTGGGATGTAACTTGCCAACAGCCACTCTGGAGAAGTGTACGGTGTGTTCTGAAACATCTAAAAAACACAGCTTGGAGAGCATAGGGCACTTCCACTCATGGGCGTATAAACTGGGAAAACTAAAAATCAGCAAGACACAGGCACCCCAAAGTTTAGGGCTGCTCTGTTGACAAGAACCCCCACTTCATTACACCTTAAATATCCTAGGAAAGCGAAAAATGGATAAAGAAGTGGTGGTCCTCATGTACAATGGAATATCACTCAGCCATGAAATCCACGTCATAAGGCTAGTAGCAGCACGATGAGTGGATTTAGGTACGACGATTCTAAGTGAAATAAGTCACACAGAAAAAGACACTTATCATAAGATATCACTTAGAGAGGGAATGTAAAAACCGCTACACTTGAACTGAATTACAAAACAGAACAGAGTCACAAGTTCAGAAAACACACTATGGCTGCTGAACGGGAAAGGTGAGGTGGGGTGATGCATAAAACAAGGGTTTCAAATTAGCTCCGATACCGTTCCATAAACCCAATATGTAAGAGACAAGACCTATTCCTTTTTCAGTGAACTGGACTCAACACCCCCTATTCACCGCACAAGAATATATCTGACTAGTAAGAATCTTCAAACCTATGTATTGATATCTCTCTGTAAGTGAGTCAAGGGGGTGTAAAGCGGCATAAACACAGCCGTGAAAAGCAGCTAAACCCCATTATAAAAATAAATTACTTTTCAAAACCCGTGAAACAAAGGCAGTGAAAGAGAGAGAAATTCTTACAAAATTCGTTCAGGGGCTGTGATGCAACCTGGATTGACCATATCTAGACCCACAGCTGATTGAGACATAAGGGTGGACACTCTTGGGGCTGAGAGGTTCGGTGAGGTTGGGTGAGCCAACGCAGACCCTTTCAAGTAATACTGCATGGTACCCATCCCATGGGTCCCAAATCTCCAGGTTCAAGGGCATCTTCCTACGTCGAAAACAGGCATGAGAAACCCAGAAGATGGTACACCGTGTGATCGGGAAAGGTTTCTAAAACGCACCTCATTTCTCATCTCCTTTGCTCGGGTTCGCCATTCCAGCCGATTTACTAGCCATCTCCCTCCTTGGAGAATCAGCACCTTTAACCTCCTGTTCCGTACAGGTTGCAATTTGTCCTGAGGATGAACGGGAAGAGGGGGAACCAATGAGAGACTAGCTCTAGGTGTTGGGACAGGCACAGGTCACTCTATTTTCCCATCAGGAAGAAGAATTAAGCACAAGCTCAGCCTGCCCCCCAGAACCAGAAGAGGGCCTGAAGCAATCCTGCGCTTTTGCGGCCAGCTCCCAAAAAAGCGAGTTGAAAAATGGAGCTCAGGGGCACTGCAATTCACAAACCTGCAGAGTTTTAAATGATACCTCTCGTCCACAAATATATTAAGGGAAGGCAACGAAGAGGCTTTGAAAGCAAGGCAGAATTGCAGGAAACAGATTTCAGGAGGTAGATTCGAATCGCCTTGAAAGCACATGAAAAGCGGCAAAACGTGGACAATGATGCCCTTGGCCAAAAAGGGCGTATGCGTTTTTTCCTGAATATATTCAGGAAAAAACGCATACGCCCTTTTTGGCCAACCAAGCAACCTGGAAAGGCCAATCAGCGCTCCAAAGAAGTCTCGCTTCCCAGCGGGCAAAAGGGCCATGCGGAAAAAAGTGTCCAAACCAGAAATGCAGGACCGGCCATGGAGAAATGGGAGCCTTGCTACGCTGATGGGTGGGATGTAACTTGCCAACAGCCACTCTGGAGAAGTGTACGGTGTGTTCTGAAACATCTAAAAAACACAGCTTGGAGAGCATAGGGCACTTCCACTCATGGGCGTATAAACTGGGAAAACTAAAAATCAGCAAGACACAGGCACCCCAAAGTTTAGGGCTGCTCTGTTGACAAGAACCCCCACTTCATTACACCTTAAATATCCTAGGAAAGCGAAAAATGGATAAAGAAGTGGTGGTCCTCATGTACAATGGAATATCACTCAGCCATGAAATCCACGTCATAAGGCTAGTAGCAGCACGATGAGTGGATTTAGGTACGACGATTCTAAGTGAAATAAGTCACACAGAAAAAGACACTTATCATAAGATATCACTTAGAGAGGGAATGTAAAAACCGCTACACTTGAACTGAATTACAAAACAGAACAGAGTCACACGTTCAGAAAACACACTATGGCTGCTGAACGGGAAAGGTGAGGTGGGGTGATGCATAAAACAAGGGTTTCAAATTAGCTCCGATACCGTTCCATAAACCCAATATGTAAGAGACAAGACCTATTCCTTTTTCAGTGAACTGGACTCAACACCCCCTATTCACCGCACAAGAATATATCTGACTAGTAAGAATCTTCAAACCTATGTATTGATATCTCTCTGTAAGTGAGTCAAGGGGGTGTAAAGCGGCATAAACACAGCCGTGAAAAGCAGCTAAACCCCATTATAAAAATAAATTACTTTTCAAAACCCGTGAAACAAAGGCAGTGAAAGAGAGAGAAATTCTTACAAAATTCGTTCAGGGGCTGTGATGCAACCTGGATTGACCATATCTAGACCCACAGCTGATTGAGACATAAGGGTGGACACTCTTGGGGCTGAGAGGTTCGGTGAGGTTGGGTGAGCCAATGCAGACCCTTTCAAGTAATACTGCATGGTACCCATCCCATGGGTCCCAAATCTCCAGGTTCAAGGGCATCTTCCTACGTCGAAAACAGGCATGAGAAACCCAGAAGATGGTACACCGTGTGATCGGGAAAGGTTTCTAAAACGCACCTCATTTCTCATCTCCTTTGCTCGGGTTCGCCATTCCAGCCGATTTACTAGCCATCTCCCTCCTTGGAGAATCAGCACCTTTAACCTCCTGTTCCGTACAGGTTGCAATTTGTCCTGAGGATGAACGGGAAGAGGGGGAACCAATGAGAGACTAGCTCTAGGTGTTGGGACAGGCACAGGTCACTCTATTTTCCCATCAGGAAGAAGAATTAAGCACAAGCTCAGCCTGCCCCCCAGAACCAGAAGAGGGCCTGAAGCAATCCTGCGCTTTTGCGGCCAGCTCCCAAAAAAGCGAGTTGAAAAATGGAGCTCAGGGGCACTGCAATTCACAAACCTGCAGAGTTTTAAATGATACCTCTCGTCCACAAATATATTAAGGGAAGGCAACGAAGAGGCTTTGAAAGCAAGGCAGAATTGCAGGAAACAGATTTCAGGAGGTAGATTCGAATCGCCTTGAAAGCACATGAAAAGCGGCAAAACGTGGACAATGATGCCCTTGGTCAAAAAGGGCGTATGCGTTTTTTCCTGAATATATTCAGGAAAAAACGCATACGCCCTTTTTGGCCAACCAAGCAACCTGGAAAGGCCAATCAGCGCTCCAAAGAAGTCTCGCTTCCCAGCGGGCAAAAGGGCCATGCGGAAAAAAGTGTCCAAACCAGAAATGCAGGACCGGCCATGGAGAAATGGGAGCCTTGCTACGCTGATGGGTGGGATGTAACTTGCCAACAGCCACTCTGGAGAAGTGTACGGTGTGTTCTGAAACATCTAAAAAACACAGCTTGGAGAGCATAGGGCACTTCCACTCATGGGCGTATAAATTGGGAAAACTAAAAATCAGCAAGACACAGGCACCCCAAAGTTTAGGGCTGCTCTGTTGACAAGAACCCCCACTTCATTACACCTTAAATATCCTAGGAAAGCGAAAAATGGATAAAGAAGTGGTGGTCCTCATGTACAATGGAATATCACTCAGCCATGAAATCCACGTCATAAGGCTAGTAGCAGCACGATGAGTGGATTTAGGTACGACGATTCTAAGTGAAATAAGTCACACAGAAAAAGACACTTATCATAAGATATCACTTAGAGAGGGAATGTAAAAACCGCTACACTTGAACTGAATTACAAAACAGAACAGAGTCACACGTTCAGAAAACACACTATGGCTGCTGAACGGGAAAGGTGAGGTGGGGTGATGCATAAAACAAGGGTTTCAAATTAGCTCCGATACCGTTCCATAAACCCAATATGTAAGAGACAAGACCTATTCCTTTTTCAGTGAACTGGACTCAACACCCCCTATTCACCGCAGAAGAATATATCTGACTAGTAAGAATCTTCAAACCTATGTATTGATATCTCTCTGTAAGTGAGTCAAGGGGGTGTAAAGCGGCATAAACACAGCCGTGAAAAGCAGCTAAACCCCATTATAAAAATAAATTACTTTTCAAAACCCGTGAAACAAAGGCAGTGAAAGAGAGAGAAATTCTTACAAAATTCGTTCAGGGGCTGTGATGCAACCTGGATTGACCATATCTAGACCCACAGCTGATTGAGACATAAGGGTGGACACTCTTGGGGCTGAGAGGTTCGGTGAGGTTGGGTGAGCCAACGCAGACCCTTTCAAGTAATACTGCATGGTACCCATCCCATGGGTCCCAAATCTCCAGGTTCAAGGGCATCTTCCTACGTCGAAAACAGGCATGAGAAACCCAGAAGATGGTACACCGTGTGATCGGGAAAGGTTTCTAAAACGCACCTCATTTCTCATCTCCTTTGCTCGGGTTCGCCATTCCAGCCGATTTACTAGCCATCTCCCTCCTTGGAGAATCAGCACCTTTAACCTCCTCTTCCGTACAGGTTGCAATTTGTCCTGAGGATGAACGGGAAGAGGGGGAACCAATGAGAGACTAGCTCTAGGTGTTGGGACAGGCACAGGTCACTCTATTTTCCCATCAGGAAGAAGAATTAAGCACAAGCTCAGCCTGCCCCCCAGAACCAGAAGAGGGCCTGAAGCAATCCTGCGCTTTTGCGGCCAGCTCCCAAAAAAGCGAGTTGAAAAATGGAGCTCAGGGGCACTGCAATTCACAAACCTGCAGAGTTTTAAATGATACCTCTCGTCCACAAATATATTAAGGGAAGGCAACGAAGAGGCTTTGAAAGCAAGGCAGAATTGCAGGAAACAGATTTCAGGAGGTAGATTCGAATCGCCTTGAAAGCACATGAAAAGCGGCAAAACGTGGACAATGATGCCCTTGGCCAAAAAGGGCGTATGCGTTTTTTCCTGAATATATTCAGGAAAAAACGCATACGCCCTTTTTGGCCAACCAAGCAACCTGGAAAGGCCAATCAGCGCTCCAAAGAAGTCTCGCTTCCCAGCGGGCAAAAGGGCCATGCGGAAAAAAGTGTCCAAACCAGAAATGCAGGACCGGCCATGGAGAAATGGGAGCCTTGCTACGCTGATGGGTGGGATGTAACTTGCCAACAGCCACTCTGGAGAAGTGTACGGTGTGTTCTGAAACATCTAAAAAACACAGCTTGGAGAGCATAGGGCACTTCCACTCATGGGCGTATAAACTGGGAAAACTAAAAATCAGCAAGACACAGGCACCCCAAAGTTTAGGGCTGCTCTGTTGACAAGAACCCCCACTTCATTACACCTTAAATATCCTAGGAAAGCGAAAAATGGATAAAGAAGTGGTGGTCCTCATGTACAATGGAATATCACTCAGCCATGAAATCCACGTCATAAGGCTAGTAGCAGCACGATGAGTGGATTTAGGTACGACGATTCTAAGTGAAATAAGTCACACAGAAAAAGACACTTATCATAAGATATCACTTAGAGAGGGAATGTAAAAACCGCTACACTTGAACTGAATTACAAAACAGAACAGAGTCACACGTTCAGAAAACACACTATGGCTGCTGAACGGGAAAGGTGAGGTGGGGTGATGCATAAAACAAGGGTTTCAAATTAGCTCCGATACCGTTCCATAAACCCAATATGTAAGAGACAAGACCTATTCCTTTTTCAGTGAACTGGACTCAACACCCCCTATTCACCGCACAAGAATATATCTGACTAGTAAGAATCTTCAAACCTATGTATTGATATCTCTCTGTAAGTGAGTCAAGGGGGTGTAAAGCGGCAGCCGTGAAAAGCAGCTAAACCCCATTATAAAAATAAATTACTTTTCAAAACCCGTGAAACAAAGGCAGTGAAAGAGAGAGAAATTCTTACAAAATTCGTTCAGGGGCTGTGATGCAACCTGGATTGACCATATCTAGACCCACAGCTGATTGAGACATAAGGGTGGACACTCTTGGGGCTGAGAGGTTCGGTGAGGTTGGGTGAGCCAACGCAGACCCTTTCAAGTAATACTGCATGGTACCCATCCCATGGGTCCCAAATCTCCAGGTTCAAGGGCATCTTCCTACGTCGAAAACAGGCATGAGAAACCCAGAAGATGGTACACCGTGTGATCGGGAAAGGTTTCTAAAACGCACCTCATTTCTCATCTCCTTTGCTCGGGTTCGCCATTCCAGCCGATTTACTAGCCATCTCCCTCCTTGGAGAATCAGCACCTTTAACCTCCTGTTCTGTACAGGTTGCAATTTGTCCTGAGGATGAACGGGAAGAGGGGGAACCAATGAGAGACTAGCTCTAGGTGTTGGGACAGGCACAGGTCACTCTATTTTCCCATCAGGAAGAAGAATTAAGCACAAGCTCAGCCTGCCCCCCAGAACCAGAAGAGGGCCTGAAGCAATCCTGCGCTTTTGCGGCCAGCTCCCAAAAAAGCGAGTTGAAAAATGGAGCTCAGGGGCACTGCAATTCACAAACCTGCAGAGTTTTAAATGATACCTCTCGTCCACAAATATATTAAGGGAAGGCAACGAAGAGGCTTTGAAAGCAAGGCAGAATTGCAGGAAACAGATTTCAGGAGGTAGATTCGAATCGCCTTGAAAGCACATGAAAAGCGGCAAAACGTGGACAATGATGCCCTTGGCCAAAAAGGGCGTATGCGTTTTTTCCTGAATATATTCAGGAAAAAACGCATACGCCCTTTTTGGCCAACCAAGCAACCTGGAAAGGCCAATCAGCGCTCCAAAGAAGTCTCGCTTCCCAGCGGGCAAAAGGGCCATGCGGAAAAAAGTGTCCAAACCAGAAATGCAGGACCGGCCATGGAGAAATGGGAGCCTTGCTACGCTGATGGGTGGGATGTAACTTGCCAACAGCCACTCTGGAGAAGTGTACGGTGTGTTCTGAAACATCTAAAAAACACAGCTTGGAGAGCATAGGGCACTTCCACTCATGGGCGTATAAATTGGGAAAACTAAAAATCAGCAAGACACAGGCACCCCAAAGTTTAGGGCTGCTCTGTTGACAAGAACCCCCACTTCATTACACCTTAAATATCCTAGGAAAGCGAAAAATGGATAAAGAAGTGGTGGTCCTCATGTACAATGGAATATCACTCAGCCATGAAATCCACGTCATAAGGCTAGTAGCAGCACGATGAGTGGATTTAGGTACGACGATTCTAAGTGAAATAAGTCACACAGAAAAAGACACTTATCATAAGATATCACTTAGAGAGGGAATGTAAAAACCGCTACACTTGAACTGAATTACAAAACAGAACAGAGTCACACGTTCAGAAAACACACTATGGCTGCTGAACGGGAAAGGTGAGGTGGGGTGATGCATAAAACAAGGGTTTCAAATTAGCTCCGATACCGTTCCATAAACCCAATATGTAAGAGACAAGACCTATTCCTTTTTCAGTGAACTGGACTCAACACCCCCTATTCACCGCACAAGAATATATCTGACTAGTAAGAATCTTCAAACCTATGTATTGATATCTCTCTGTAAGTGAGTCAAGGGGGTGTAAAGCGGCATAAACACAGCCGTGAAAAGCAGCTAAACCCCATTATAAAAATAAATTACTTTTCAAAACCCGTGAAACAAAGGCAGTGAAAGAGAGAGAAATTCTTACAAAATTCGTTCAGGGGCTGTGATGCAACCTGGATTGACCATATCTAGACCCACAGCTGATTGAGACATAAGGGTGGACACTCTTGGGGCTGAGAGGTTCGGTGAGGTTGGGTGAGCCAACGCAGACCCTTTCAAGTAATACTGCATGGTACCCATCCCATGGGTCCCAAATCTCCAGGTTCAAGGGCATCTTCCTACGTCGAAAACAGGCATGAGAAACCCAGAAGATGGTACACCGTGTGATCGGGAAAGGTTTCTAAAACGCACCTCATTTCTCATCTCCTTTGCTCGGGTTCGCCATTCCAGCCGATTTACTAGCCATCTCCCTCCTTGGAGAATCAGCACCTTTAACCTCCTCTTCCGTACAGGTTGCAATTTGTCCTGAGGATGAACGGGAAGAGGGGGAACCAATGAGAGACTAGCTCTAGGTGTTGGGACAGGCACAGGTCACTCTATTTTCCCATCAGGAAGAAGAATTAAGCACAAGCTCAGCCTGCCCCCCAGAACCAGAAGAGGGCCTGAAGCAATCCTGCGCTTTTGCGGCCAGCTCCCAAAAAAGCGAGTTGAAAAATGGAGCTCAGGGGCACTGCAATTCACAAACCTGCAGAGTTTTAAATGATACCTCTCGTCCACAAATATATTAAGGGAAGGCAACGAAGAGGCTTTGAAAGCAAGGCAGAATTGCAGGAAACAGATTTCAGGAGGTAGATTCGAATCTCCTTGAAAGCACATGAAAAGCGGCAAAACGTGGACAATGATGCCCTTGCCCAAAAAGGGCGTATGCGTTTTTTCCTGAATATATTCAGGAAAAAACGCATACGCCCTTTTTGGCCAACCAAGCAACCTGGAAAGGCCAATCAGCGCTCCAAAGAAGTCTCGCTTCCCAGCGGGCAAAAGGGCCATGCGGAAAAAAGTGTCCAAACCAGAAATGCAGGACCGGCCATGGAGAAATGGGAGCCTTGCTACGCTGATGGGTGGGATGTAACTTGCCAACAGCCACTCTGGAGAAGTGTACGGTGTGTTCTGAAACATCTAAAAAACACAGCTTGGAGAGCATAGGGCACTTCCACTCATGGGCGTATAAATTGGGAAAACTAAAAATCAGCAAGACACAGGCACCCCAAAGTTTAGGGCTGCTCTGTTGACAAGAACCCCCACTTCATTACACCTTAAATATCCTAGGAAAGCGAAAAATGGATAAAGAAGTGGTGGTCCTCATGTACAATGGAATATCACTCAGCCATGAAATCCACGTCATAAGGCTAGTAGCAGCACGATGAGTGGATTTAGGTACGACGATTCTAAGTGAAATAAGTCACACAGAAAAAGACACTTATCATAAGATATCACTTAGAGAGGGAATGTAAAAACCGCTACACTTGAACTGAATTACAAAACAGAACAGAGTCACACGTTCAGAAAACACACTATGGCTGCTGAACGGGAAAGGTGAGGTGGGGTGATGCATAAAACAAGGGTTTCAAATTAGCTCAGATACCGTTCCATAAACCCAATATGTAAGAGACAAGACCTATTCCTTTTTCAGTGAACTGGACTCAACACCCCCTATTCACCACACAAGAATATATCTGACTAGTAAGAATCTTCAAACCTATGTTTTGATATCTCTCTGTAAGTGAGTCAAGGGGGTGTAAAGCGGCATAAACACAGCCGTGAAAAGCAGCTAAACCCCATTATAAAAATAAATTACTTTTCAAAACCCGTGAAACAAAGGCCGTGAAAGAGAGAGAAATTCTTACAAAATTCGTTCAGGGGCTGTGATGCAACCTGGATTGACCATATCTAGACCCACAGCTGATTGCGACATAAGGGTGGACACTCTTGGGGCCGAGAGGTTCGGTGAGGTTGGGTGAGCCAACGCAGACCCTTTCAAGTAATACTGCCTGGTACCCATCCCATGGGTCCCAAATCTCCAGGTTCAAGGGCATCTTCCTACGTCGAAAACAGGCATGAGAAACCCAGAAGATGGTACACCGTGTGATCGGGAAAGGTTTCTAAAACGCACCTCATTTCTCATCTCCTTTGCTCGGGTTCGCCATTCCAGCCGATTTACTAGCCATCTCCCTCCTTGGAGAATCAGCACCTTTAACCTCCTCTTCCGTACAGGTTGCAATTTGTCCTGAGGATGAACGGGAAGAGGGGGAACCAATGAGAGACTAGCTCTAGGTGTTGGGACAGGCACAGGTCACTCTATTTTCCCATCAGGAAGAAGAATTAAGCACAAGCTCAGCCTGCCCCCCAGAACCAGAAGAGGGCCTGAAGCAATCCTGCGCTTTTGCGGCCAGCTCCCAAAAAAGCGAGTTGAAAAATGGAGCTCAGGGGCACTGCAATTCACAAACCTGCAGAGTTTTAAATGATACCTCTCGTCCACAAATATATTAAGGGAAGGCAACGAAGAGGCTTTGAAAGCAAGGCAGAATTGCAGGAAACAGATTTCAGGAGGTAGATTCGAATCGCCTTGAAAGCACATGAAAAGCGGCAAAACGTGGACAATGATGCCCTTGGCCAAAAAGGGCGTATGCGTTTTTTCCTGAATATATTCAGGAAAAAACGCATACGCCCTTTTTGGCCAACCAAGCAACCTGGAAAGGCCAATCAGCGCTCCAAAGAAGTCTCGCTTCCCAGCGGGCAAAAGGGCCATGCGGAAAAAAGTGTCCAAACCAGAAATGCAGGACCGGCCATGGAGAAATGGGAGCCTTGCTACGCTGATGGGTGGGATGTAACTTGCCAACAGCCACTCTGGAGAAGTGTACGGTGTGTTCTGAAACATCTAAAAAACACAGCTTGGAGAGCATAGGGCACTTCCACTCATGGGCGTATAAATTGGGAAAACTAAAAATCAGCAAGACACAGGCACCCCAAAGTTTAGGGCTGCTCTGTTGACAAGAACCCCCACTTCATTACACCTTAAATATCCTAGGAAAGCGAAAAATGGATAAAGAAGTGGTGGTCCTCATGTACAATGGAATATCACTCAGCCATGAAATCCACGTCATAAGGCTAGTAGCAGCACGATGAGTGGATTTAGGTACGACGATTCTAAGTGAAATAAGTCACACAGAAAAAGACACTTATCATAAGATATCACTTAGAGAGGGAATGTAAAAACCGCTACACTTGAACTGAATTACAAAACAGAACAGAGTCACACGTTCAGAAAACACACTATGGCTGCTGAACGGGAAAGGTGAGGTGGGGTGATGCATAAAACAAGGGTTTCAAATTAGCTCCGATACCGTTCCATAAACCCAATATGTAAGAGACAAGACCTATTCCTTTTTCAGTGAACTGGACTCAACACCCCCTATTCACCGCAGAAGAATATATCTGACTAGTAAGAATCTTCAAACCTATGTATTGATATCTCTCTGTAAGTGAGTCAAGGGGGTGTAAAGCGGCATAAACACAGCCGTGAAAAGCAGCTAAACCCCATTATAAAAATAAATTACTTTTCAAAACCCGTGAAACAAAGGCAGTGAAAGAGAGAGAAATTCTTACAAAATTCGTTCAGGGGCTGTGATGCAACCTGGATTGACCATATCTAGACCCACAGCTGATTGAGACATAAGGGTGGACACTCTTGGGGCTGAGAGGTTCGGTGAGGTTGGGTGAGCCAACGCAGACCCTTTCAAGTAATACTGCATGGTACCCATCCCATGGGTCCCAAATCTCCAGGTTCAAGGGCATCTTCCTACGTCGAAAACAGGCATGAGAAACCCAGAAGATGGTACACCGTGTGATCGGGAAAGGTTTCTAAAACGCACCTCATTTCTCATCTCCTTTGCTCGGGTTCGCCATTCCAGCCGATTTACTAGCCATCTCCCTCCTTGGAGAATCAGCACCTTTAACCTCCTGTTCCGTACAGGTTGCAATTTGTCCTGAGGATGAACGGGAAGAGGGGGAACCAATGAGAGACTAGCTCTAGGTGTTGGGACAGGCACAGGTCACTCTATTTTCCCATCAGGAAGAAGAATTAAGCACAAGCTCAGCCTGCCCCCCAGAACCAGAAGAGGGCCTGAAGCAATCCTGCGCTTTTGCGGCCAGCTCCCAAAAAAGCGAGTTGAAAAATGGAGCTCAGGGGCACTGCAATTCACAAACCTGCAGAGTTTTAAATGATACCTCTCGTCCACAAATATATTAAGGGAAGGCAACGAAGAGGCTTTGAAAGCAAGGCAGAATTGCAGGAAACAGATTTCAGGAGGTAGATTCGAATCGCCTTGAAAGCACATGAAAAGCGGCAAAACGTGGACAATGATGCCCTTGGCCAAAAAGGGCGTATGCGTTTTTTCCTGAATATATTCAGGAAAAAACGCATACGCCCTTTTTGGCCAACCAAGCAACCTGGAAAGGCCAATCAGCGCTCCAAAGAAGTCTCGCTTCCCAGCGGGCAAAAGGGCCATGCGGAAAAAAGTGTCCAAACCAGAAATGCAGGACCGGCCATGGAGAAATGGGAGCCTTGCTACGCTGATGGGTGGGATGTAACTTGCCAACAGCCACTCTGGAGAAGTGTACGGTGTGTTCTGAAACATCTAAAAAACACAGCTTGGAGAGCATAGGGCACTTCCACTCATGGGCGTATAAACAGGGAAAACTAAAAATCAGCAAGACACAGGCACCCCAAAGTTTAGGGCTGCTCTGTTGACAAGAACCCCCACTTCATTACACCTTAAATATCCTAGGAAAGCGAAAAATGGATAAAGAAGTGGTGGTCCTCATGTACAATGGAATATCACTCAGCCATGAAATCCACGTCATAAGGCTAGTAGCAGCACGATGAGTGGATTTAGGTACGACGATTCTAAGTGAAATAAGTCACACAGAAAAAGACACTTATCATAAGATATCACTTAGAGAGGGAATGTAAAAACCGCTACACTTGAACTGAATTACAAAACAGAACAGAGTCACACGTTCAGAAAACACACTATGGCTGCTGAACGGGAAAGGTGAGGTGGGGTGATGCATAAAACAAGGGTTTCAAATTAGCTCAGATACCGTTCCATAAACCCAATATGTAAGAGATAAGACCTATTCCTTTTTCAGTGAACTGGACTCAACACCCCCTATTCACCGCACAAGAATATATCTGACTAGTAAGAATCTTCAAACCTATGTATTGATATCTCTCTGTAAGTGAGTCAAGGGGGTGTAAAGCGGCATAAACACAGCCGTGAAAAGCAGCTAAACCCCATTATAAAAATAAATTACTTTTCAAAACCCGTGAAACAAAGGCAGTGAAAGAGAGAGAAATTCTTACAAAATTCGTTCAGGGGCTGTGATGCAACCTGGATTGACCATATCTAGACCCACAGCTGATTGAGACATAAGGGTGGACACTCTTGGGGCTGAGAGGTTCGGTGAGGTTGGGTGAGCCAACGCAGACCCTTTCAAGTAATACTGCATGGTACCCATCCCATGGGTCCCAAATCTCCAGGTTCAAGGGCATCTTCCTACGTCGAAAACAGGCATGAGAAACCCAGAAGATGGTACACCGTGTGATCGGGAAAGGTTTCTAAAACGCACCTCATTTCTCATCTCCTTTGCTCGGGTTCGCCATTCCAGCCGATTTACTAGCCATCTCCCTCCTTGGAGAATCAGCACCTTTAACCTCCTGTTCCGTACAGGTTGCAATTTGTCCTGAGGATGAACGGGAAGAGGGGGAACCAATGAGAGACTAGCTCTAGGTGTTGGGACAGGCACAGGTCACTCTAT
The DNA here is from genome assembly GCF_949987535.1 of Balaenoptera acutorostrata. Lineage (NCBI taxonomy): Eukaryota > Metazoa > Chordata > Mammalia > Artiodactyla > Balaenopteridae > Balaenoptera > Balaenoptera acutorostrata. The sequence continues at coordinate 24,318 of NW_026646727.1, forward strand.
TTTCCCATCAGGAAGAAGAATTAAGCACAAGCTCAGCCTGCCCCCCAGAACCAGAAGAGGGCCTGAAGCAATCCTGCGCTTTGGCGGCCAGCTCCCAAAAAAGCGAGTTGAAAAATGGAGCTCAGGGGCACTGCAATTCACAAACCTGCAGAGTTTTAAATGATACCTCTCGTCCACAAATATATTAAGGGAAGGCAACGAAGAGGCTTTGAAAGCAAGGCAGAATTGCAGGAAACAGATTTCAGGAGGTAGATTCGAATCGCCTTGAAAGCACATGAAAAGCGGCAAAACGTGGACAATGATGCCCTTGGCCAAAAAGGGCGTATGCGTTTTTTCCTGAATATATTCAGGAAAAAACGCATACGCCCTTTTTGGCCAACCAAGCAACCTGGAAAGGCCAATCAGCGCTCCAAAGAAGTCTCGCTTCCCAGCGGGCAAAAGGGCCATGCGGAAAAAAGTGTCCAAACCAGAAATGCAGGACCGGCCATGGAGAAATGGGAGCCTTGCTACGCTGATGGGTGGGATGTAACTTGCCAACAGCCACTCTGGAGAAGTGTACGGTGTGTTCTGAAACATCTAAAAAACACAGCTTGGAGAGCATAGGGCACTTCCACTCATGGGGGTATAAATTGGGAAAACTAAAAATCAGCAAGACACAGGCACCCCAAAGTTTAGGGCTGCTCTGTTGACAAGAACCCCCACTTCATTACACCTTAAATATCCTAGGAAAGCGAAAAATGGATAAAGAAGTGGTGGTCCTCATGTACAATGGAATATCACTCAGCCATGAAATCCACGTCATAAGGCTAGTAGCAGCACGATGAGTGGATTTAGGTACGACGATTCTAAGTGAAATAAGTCACACAGAGAAAGACACTTATCATAAGATATCACTTAGAGAGGGAATGTAAAAACCGCTACACTTGAACTGAATTACAAAACAGAACAGAGTCACACGTTCAGAAAACACACTATGGCTGCTGAACGGGAAAGGTGAGGTGGGGTGATGCATAAAACAGGGGTTTCAAATTAGCTCAGATACCGTTCCATAAACCCAATATGTAAGAGACAAGACCTATTCCTTTTTCAGTGAACTGGACTCAACACCCCCTATTCACCGCACAAGAATATATCTGACTAGTAAGAATCTTCAAACCTATGTATTGATATCTCTCTGTAAGTGAGTCAAGGGGGTGTAAAGCGGCATAAACACAGCCGTGAAAAGCAGCTAAACCCCATTATAAAAATAAATTACTTTTCAAAACCCGTGAAACAAAGGCAGTGAAAGAGAGAGAAATTCTTACAAAATTCGTTCAGGGGCTGTGATGCAACCTGGATTGACCATATCTAGACCCACAGCTGATTGAGACATAAGGGTGGACACTCTTGGGGCTGAGAGGTTCGGTGAGGTTGGGTGAGCCAACGCAGACCCTTTCAAGTAATACTGCATGGTACCCATCCCATGGGTCCCAAATCTCCAGGTTCAAGGGCATCTTCCTACGTCGAAAACAGGCATGAGAAACCCAGAAGATGGTACACCGTGTGATCGGGAAAGGTTTCTAAAACGCACCTCATTTCTCATCTCCTTTGCTCGGGTTCGCCATTCCAGCCGATTTACTAGCCATCTCCCTCCTTGGAGAATCAGCACCTTTAACCTCCTGTTCCGTACAGGTTGCAATTTGTCCTGAGGATGAACGGGAAGAGGGGGAACCAATGAGAGACTAGCTCTAGGTGTTGGGACAGGCACAGGTCACTCTATTTTCCCATCAGGAAGAAGAATTAAGCACAAGCTCAGCCTGCCCCCCAGAACCAGAAGAGGGCCTGAAGCAATCCTGCGCTTTTGCGGCCAGCTCCCAAAAAAGCGAGTTGAAAAATGGAGCTCAGGGGCACTGCAATTCACAAACCTGCAGAGTTTTAAATGATACCTCTCGTCCACAAATATATTAAGGGAAGGCAACGAAGAGGCTTTGAAAGCAAGGCAGAATTGCAGGAAACAGATTTCAGGAGGTAGATTCGAATCGCCTTGAAAGCACATGAAAAGCGGCAAAACGTGGACAATGATGCCCTTGGCCAAAAAGGGCGTATGCGTTTTTTCCTGAATATATTCAGGAAAAAACGCATACGCCCTTTTTGGCCAACCAAGCAACCTGGAAAGGCCAATCAGCGCTCCAAAGAAGTCTCGCTTCCCAGCGGGCAAAAGGGCCATGCGGAAAAAAGTGTCCAAACCAGAAAAGCAGGACCGGCCATGGAGAAATGGGAGCCTTGCTACGCTGATGGGTGGGATGTAACTTGCCAACAGCCACTCTGGAGAAGTGTACGGTGTGTTCTGAAACATCTAAAAAACACAGCTTGGAGAGCATAGGGCACTTCCACTCATGGGCGTATAAATTGGGAAAACTAAAAATCAGCAAGACACAGGCACCCCAAAGTTTAGGGCTGCTCTGTTGACAAGAACCCCCACTTCATTACACCTTAAATATCCTAGGAAAGCGAAAAATGGATAAAGAAGTGGTGGTCCTCATGTACAATGGAATATCACTCAGCCATGAAATCCACGTCATAAGGCTAGTAGCAGCACGATGAGTGGATTTAGGTACGACGATTCTAAGTGAAATAAGTCACACAGAGAAAGACACTTATCATAAGATATCACTTAGAGAGGGAATGTAAAAACCGCTACACTTGAACTGAATTACAAAACAGAACAGAGTCACACGTTCAGAAAACACACTATGGCTGCTGAACGGGAAAGGTGAGGTGGGGTGATGCATAAAACAGGGGTTTCAAATTAGCTCAGATACCGTTCCATAAACCCAATATGTAAGAGACAAGACCTATTCCTTTTTCAGTGAACTGGACTCAACACCCCCTATTCACCGCACAAGAATATATCTGACTAGTAAGAATCTTCAAACCTATGTATTGATATCTCTCTGTAAGTGAGTCAAGGGGGTGTAAAGCGGCATAAACACAGCCGTGAAAAGCAGCTAAACCCCATTATAAAAATAAATTACTTTTCAAAACCCGTGAAACAAAGGCAGTGAAAGAGAGAGAAATTCTTACAAAATTCGTTCAGGGGCTGTGATGCAACCTGGATTGACCATATCTAGACCCACAGCTGATTGAGACATAAGGGTGGACACTCTTGGGGCTGAGAGGTTCGGTGAGGTTGGGTGAGCCAACGCAGACCCTTTCAAGTAATACTGCATGGTACCCATCCCATGGGTCCCAAATCTCCAGGTTCAAGGGCATCTTCCTACGTCGAAAACAGGCATGAGAAACCCAGAAGATGGTACACCGTGTGATCGGGAAAGGTTTCTAAAACGCACCTCATTTCTCATCTCCTTTGCTCGGGTTCGCCATTCCAGCCGATTTACTAGCCATCTCCCTCCTTGGAGAATCAGCACCTTTAACCTCCTGTTCCGTACAGGTTGCAATTTGTCCTGAGGATGAACGGGAAGAGGGGGAACCAATGAGAGACTAGCTCTAGGTGTTGGGACAGGCACAGGTCACTCTATTTTCCCATCAGGAAGAAGAATTAAGCACAAGCTCAGCCTGCCCCCCAGAACCAGAAGAGGGCCTGAAGCAATCCTGCGCTTTGGCGGCCAGCTCCCAAAAAAGCGAGTTGAAAAATGGAGCTCAGGGGCACTGCAATTCACAAACCTGCAGAGTTTTAAATGATACCTCTCGTCCACAAATATATTAAGGGAAGGCAACGAAGAGGCTTTGAAAGCAAGGCAGAATTGCAGGAAACAGATTTCAGGAGGTAGATTCGAATCGCCTTGAAAGCACATGAAAAGCGGCAAAACGTGGACAATGATGCCCTTGGCCAAAAAGGGCGTATGCGTTTTTTCCTGAATATATTCAGGAAAAAACGCATACGCCCTTTTTGGCCAACCAAGCAACCTGGAAAGGCCAATCAGCGCTCCAAAGAAGTCTCGCTTCCCAGCGGGCAAAAGGGCCATGCGGAAAAAAGTGTCCAAACCAGAAAAGCAGGACCGGCCATGGAGAAATGGGAGCCTTGCTACGCTGATGGGTGGGATGTAACTTGCCAACAGCCACTCTGGAGAAGTGTACGGTGTGTTCTGAAACATCTAAAAAACACAGCTTGGAGAGCATAGGGCACTTCCACTCATGGGCGTATAAATTGGGAAAACTAAAAATCAGCAAGACACAGGCACCCCAAAGTTTAGGGCTGCTCTGTTGACAAGAACCCCCACTTCATTACACTTTAAATATCCTAGGAAAGCGAAAAATGGATAAAGAAGTGGTGGTCCTCATGTACAATGGAATATCACTCAGCCATGAAATCCACGTCATAAGGCTAGTAGCAGCACGATGAGTGGATTTAGGTACGACGATTCTAAGTGAAATAAGTCACACAGAAAAAGACACTTATCATAAGATATCACTTAGAGAGGGAATGTAAAAACCGCTACACTTGAACTGAATTACAAAACAGAACAGAGTCACACGTTCAGAAAACACACTATGGCTGCTGAACGGGAAAGGTGAGGTGGGGTGATGCATAAAACAAGGGTTTCAAATTAGCTCCGATACCGTTCCATAAACCCAATATGTAAGAGACAAGACCTATTCCTTTTTCAGTGAACTGGACTCAACACCCCCTATTCACCGCACAAGAATATATCTGAGTAGTAAGAATCTTCATACCTATGTATTGATATCTCTCTGTAAGTGAGTCAAGGGGGTGTAACGCGGCATAAACACAGCCGTGAAAAGCAGCTAAACCCCATTATAAAAATAAATTACTTTTCAAAACCCGTGAAACAAAGGCAGTGAAAGAGAGAGAAATTCTTACAAAATTCGTTCAGGGGCTGTGATGCAACCTGGATTGACCATATCTAGACCCACAGCTGATTGAGACATAAGGGTGGACACTCTTGGGGCTGAGAGGTTCGGTGAGGTTGGGTGAGCCAACGCAGACCCTTTCAAGTAATACTGCATGGTACCCATCCCATGGGTCCCAAATCTCCAGGTTCAAGGGCATCTTCCTACGTCGAAAACAGGCATGAGAAACCCAGAAGATGGTACACCGTGTGATCGGGAAAGGTTTCTAAAACGCACCTCATTTCTCATCTCCTTTGCTCGGGTTCGCCATTCCAGCCGATTTACTAGCCATCTCCCTCCTTGGAGAATCAGCACCTTTAACCTCCTGTTCTGTACAGGTTGCAATTTGTCCTGAGGATGAACGGGAAGATGGGGAACCAATGAGAGACTAGCTCTAGGTGTTGGGACAGGCACAGGTCACTCTATTTTCCCATCAGGAAGAAGAATTAAGCACAAGCTCAGCCTGCCCCCCAGAACCAGAAGAGGGCCTGAAGCAATCCTGCGCTTTGGCGGCCAGCTCCCAAAAAAGCGAGTTGAAAAATGGAGCTCAGGGGCACTGCAATTCACAAACCTGCAGAGTTTTAAATGATACCTCTCGTCCACAAATATATTAAGGGAAGGCAACGAAGAGGCTTTGAAAGCAAGGCAGAATTGCAGGAAACAGATTTCAGGAGGTAGATTCGAATCGCCTTGAAAGCACATGAAAAGCGGCAAAACGTGGACAATGATGCCCTTGGCCAAAAAGGGCGTATGCGTTTTTTCCTGAATATACTCAGGAAAAAACGCATACGCCCTTTTTGGCCAACCAAGCAACCTGGAAAGGCCAATCAGCGCTCCAAAGAAGTCTCGCTTCCCAGCGGGCAAAAGGGCCATGCGGAAAAAAGTGTCCAAACCAGAAATGCAGGACCGGCCATGGAGAAATGGGAGCCTTGCTACGCTGATGGGTGGGATGTAACTTGCCAACAGCCACTCTGGAGAAGTGTACGGTGTGTTCTGAAACATCTAAAAAACACAGCTTGGAGAGCATAGGGCACTTCCACTCATGGGGGTATAAATTGGGAAAACTAAAAATCAGCAAGACACAGGCACCCCAAAGTTTAGGGCTGCTCTGTTGACAAGAACCCCCACTTCATTACACCTTAAATATCCTAGGAAAGCGAAAAATGGATAAAGAAGTGGTGGTCCTCATGTACAATGGAATATCACTCAGCCATGAAATCCACGTCATAAGGCTAGTAGCAGCACGATGAGTGGATTTAGGTACGACGATTCTAAGTGAAATAAGTCACACAGAGAAAGACACTTATCATAAGATATCACTTAGAGAGGGAATGTAAAAACCGCTACACTTGAACTGAATTACAAAACAGAACAGAGTCACACGTTCAGAAAACACACTATGGCTGCTGAACGGGAAAGGTGAGGTGGGGTGATGCATAAAACAAGGGTTTCAAATTAGCTCAGATACCGTTCCATAAACCCAATATGTAAGAGACAAGACCTATTCCTTTTTCAGTGAACTGGACTCAACACCCCCTATTCACCGCACAAGAATATATCTGACTAGTAAGAATCTTCAAACCTATGTATTGATATCTCTCTGTAAGTGAGTCAAGGGGGTGTAAAGCGGCATAAACACAGCCGTGAAAAGCAGCTAAACCCCATTATAAAAATAAATTACTTTTCAAAACCCGTGAAACAAAGGCAGTGAAAGAGAGAGAAATTCTTACAAAATTCGTTCAGGGGCTGTGATGCAACCTGGATTGACCATATCTAGACCCACAGCTGATTGAGACATAAGGGTGGACACTCTTGGGGCTGAGAGGTTCGGTGAGGTTGGGTGAGCCAACGCAGACCCTTTCAAGTAATACTGCATGGTACCCATCCCATGGGTCCCAAATCTCCAGGTTCAAGGGCATCTTCCTACGTCGAAAACAGGCATGAGAAACCCAGAAGATGGTACACCGTGTGATCGGGAAAGGTTTCTAAAACGCACCTCATTTCTCATCTCCTTTGCTCGGGTTCGCCATTCCAGCCGATTTACTAGCCATCTCCCTCCTTGGAGAATCAGCACCTTTAACCTCCTGTTCCGTACAGGTTGCAATTTGTCCTGAGGATGAACGGGAAGAGGGGGAACCAATGAGAGACTAGCTCTAGGTGTTGGGACAGGCACAGGTCACTCTATTTTCCCATCAGGAAGAAGAATTAAGCACAAGCTCAGCCTGCCCCCCAGAACCAGAAGAGGGCCTGAAGCAATCCTGCGCTTTTGCGGCCAGCTCCCAAAAAAGCGAGTTGAAAAATGGAGCTCAGGGGCACTGCAATTCACAAACCTGCAGAGTTTTAAATGATACCTCTCGTCCACAAATATATTAAGGGAAGGCAACGAAGAGGCTTTGAAAGCAAGGCAGAATTGCAGGAAACAGATTTCAGGAGGTAGATTCGAATCGCCTTGAAAGCACATGAAAAGCGGCAAAACGTGGACAATGATGCCCTTGGCCAAAAAGGGCGTATGCGTTTTTTCCTGAATATATTCAGGAAAAAACGCATACGCCCTTTTTGGCCAACCAAGCAACCTGGAAAGGCCAATCAGCGCTCCAAAGAAGTCTCGCTTCCCAGCGGGCAAAAGGGCCATGCGGAAAAAAGTGTCCAAACCAGAAAAGCAGGACCGGCCATGGAGAAATGGGAGCCTTGCTACGCTGATGGGTGGGATGTAACTTGCCAACAGCCACTCTGGAGAAGTGTACGGTGTGTTCTGAAACATCTAAAAAACACAGCTTGGAGAGCATAGGGCACTTCCACTCATGGGCGTATAAATTGGGAAAACTAAAAATCAGCAAGACACAGGCACCCCAAAGTTTAGGGCTGCTCTGTTGACAAGAACCCCCACTTCATTACACTTTAAATATCCTAGGAAAGCGAAAAATGGATAAAGAAGTGGTGGTCCTCATGTACAATGGAATATCACTCAGCCATGAAATCCACGTCATAAGGCTAGTAGCAGCACGATGAGTGGATTTAGGTACGACGATTCTAAGTGAAATAAGTCACACAGAAAAAGACACTTATCATAAGATATCACTTAGAGAGGGAATGTAAAAACCGCTACACTTGAACTGAATTACAAAACAGAACAGAGTCACACGTTCAGAAAACACACTATGGCTGCTGAACGGGAAAGGTGAGGTGGGGTGATGCATAAAACAAGGGTTTCAAATTAGCTCCGATACCGTTCCATAAACCCAATATGTAAGAGACAAGACCTATTCCTTTTTCAGTGAACTGGACTCAACACCCCCTATTCACCGCACAAGAATATATCTGAGTAGTAAGAATCTTCATACCTATGTATTGATATCTCTCTGTAAGTGAGTCAAGGGGGTGTAACGCGGCATAAACACAGCCGTGAAAAGCAGCTAAACCCCATTATAAAAATAAATTACTTTTCAAAACCCGTGAAACAAAGGCAGTGAAAGAGAGAGAAATTCTTACAAAATTCGTTCAGGGGCTGTGATGCAACCTGGATTGACCATATCTAGACCCACAGCTGATTGAGACATAAGGGTGGACACTCTTGGGGCTGAGAGGTTCGGTGAGGTTGGGTGAGCCAACGCAGACCCTTTCAAGTAATACTGCATGGTACCCATCCCATGGGTCCCAAATCTCCAGGTTCAAGGGCATCTTCCTACGTCGAAAACAGGCATGAGAAACCCAGAAGATGGTACACCGTGTGATCGGGAAAGGTTTCTAAAACGCACCTCATTTCTCATCTCCTTTGCTCGGGTTCGCCATTCCAGCCGATTTACTAGCCATCTCCCTCCTTGGAGAATCAGCACCTTTAACCTCCTGTTCTGTACAGGTTGCAATTTGTCCTGAGGATGAACGGGAAGATGGGGAACCAATGAGAGACTAGCTCTAGGTGTTGGGACAGGCACAGGTCACTCTATTTTCCCATCAGGAAGAAGAATTAAGCACAAGCTCAGCCTGCCCCCCAGAACCAGAAGAGGGCCTGAAGCAATCCTGCGCTTTGGCGGCCAGCTCCCAAAAAAGCGAGTTGAAAAATGGAGCTCAGGGGCACTGCAATTCACAAACCTGCAGAGTTTTAAATGATACCTCTCGTCCACAAATATATTAAGGGAAGGCAACGAAGAGGCTTTGAAAGCAAGGCAGAATTGCAGGAAACAGATTTCAGGAGGTAGATTCGAATCGCCTTGAAAGCACATGAAAAGCGGCAAAACGTGGACAATGATGCCCTTGGCCAAAAAGGGCGTATGCGTTTTTTCCTGAATATACTCAGGAAAAAACGCATACGCCCTTTTTGGCCAACCAAGCAACCTGGAAAGGCCAATCAGCGCTCCAAAGAAGTCTCGCTTCCCAGCGGGCAAAAGGGCCATGCGGAAAAAAGTGTCCAAACCAGAAATGCAGGACCGGCCATGGAGAAATGGGAGCCTTGCTACGCTGATGGGTGGGATGTAACTTGCCAACAGCCACTCTTGAGAAGTGTACGGTGTGTTCTGAAACATCTAAAAAACACAGCTTGGAGAGCATAGGGCACTTCCACTCATGGGCGTATAAATTGGGAAAACTAAAAATCAGCAAGACACAGGCACCCCAAAGTTTAGGGCTGCTCTGTTGACAAGAACCCCCACTTCATTACACCTTAAATATCCTAGGAAAGCGAAAAATGGATAAAGAAGTGGTGGTCCTCATGTACAATGGAATATCACTCAGCCATGAAATCCACGTCATAAGGCTAGTAGCAGCACGATGAGTGGATTTAGGTACGACGATTCTAAGTGAAATAAGTCACACAGAAAAAGACACTTATCATAAGATATCACTTAGAGATGGAATGTAAAAACCGCTACACTTGAACTGAATTACAAAACAGAACAGAGTCACACGTTCAGAAAACACACTATGGCTGCTGAACGGGAAAGGTGAGGTGGGGTGATGCATAAAACAAGGGTTTCAAATTAGCTCAGATACCGTTCCATAAACCCAATATGTAAGAGACAAGACCTATTCCTTTTTCAGTGAACTGGACTCAACACCCCCTATTCACCGCACAAGAATATATCTGACTATTAAGAATCTTCAAACCTATGTATTGATATCTCTCTGTAAGTGAGTCAAGGGGGTGTAAAGCGGCATAAACACAGCCGTGAAAAGCAGCTAAACCCCATTATAAAAATAAATTACTTTTCAAAACCCGTGAAACAAAGGCAGTGAAAGAGAGAGAAATTCTTACAAAATTCGTTCAGGGGCTGTGATGCAACCTGGATTGACCATATCTAGACCCACAGCTGATTGCGACATAAGGGTGGACACTCTTGGGGCTGAGAGGTTCGGTGAGGTTGGGTGAGCCAACGCAGACCCTTTCAAGTAATACTGCATGGTACCCATCCCATGGGTCCCAAATCTCCAGGTTCAAGGGCATCTTCCTACGTCGAAAACAGGCATGAGAAACCCAGAAGATGGTACACCGTGTGATCGGGAAAGGTTTCTAAAACGCACCTCATTTCTCATCTCCTTTGCTCGGGTTCGCCATTCCAGCCGATTTACTAGCCATCTCCCTCCTTGGAGAATCAGCACCTTTAACCTCCTGTTCCGTACAGGTTGCAATTTGTCCTGAGGATGAACGGGAAGAGGGGGAACCAATGAGAGACTAGCTCTAGGTGTTGGGACAGGCACAGGTCACTCTATTTTCCCATCAGGAAGAAGAATTAAGCACAAGCTCAGCCTGCCCCCCAGAACCAGAAGAGGGCCTGAAGCAATCCTGCGCTTTGGCGGCCAGCTCCCAAAAAAGCGAGTTGAAAAATGGAGCTCAGGGGCACTGCAATTCACAAACCTGCAGAGTTTTAAATGATACCTCTCGTCCACAAATATATTAAGGGAAGGCAACGAAGAGGCTTTGAAAGCAAGGCAGAATTGCAGGAAACAGATTTCAGGAGGTAGATTCGAATCGCCTTGAAAGCACATGAAAAGCGGCAAAACGTGGACAATGATGCCCTTGGCCAAAAAGGGCGTATGCGTTTTTTCCTGAATATATTCAGGAAAAAACGCATACGCCCTTTTTGGCCAACCAAGCAACCTGGAAAGGCCAATCAGCGCTCCAAAGAAGTCTCGCTTCCCAGCGGGCAAAAGGGCCATGCGGAAAAAAGTGTCCAAACCAGAAATGCAGGACCGGCCATGGAGAAATGGGAGCCTTGCTACGCTGATGGGTGGGATGTAACTTGCCAACAGCCACTCTGGAGAAGTGTACGGTGTGTTCTGAAACATCTAAAAAACACAGCTTGGAGAGCATAGGGCACTTCCACTCATGGGCGTATAAATTGGGAAAACTAAAAATCAGCAAGACACAGGCACCCCAAAGTTTAGGGCTGCTCTGTTGACAAGAACCCCCACTTCATTACACCTTAAATATCCTAGGAAAGAGAAAAATGGATAAAGAAGTGGTGGTCCTCATGTACAATGGAATATCACTCAGCCATGAAATCCACGTCATAAGGCTAGTAGCAGCACGATGAGTGGATTTAGGTACGACGATTCTAAGTGAAATAAGTCACACAGAAAAAGACACTTATCATAAGATATCACTTAGAGAGGGAATGTAAAAACCGCTACACTTGAACTGAATTACAAAACAGAACAGAGTCACACGTTCAGAAAACACACTATGGCTGCTGAACGGGAAAGGTGAGGTGGGGTGATGCATAAAACAAGGGTTTCAAATTAGCTCCGATACCGTTCCATAAACCCAATATGTAAGAGACAAGACCTATTCCTTTTTCAGTGAACTGGACTCAACACCCCCTATTCACCGCACAAGAATATATCTGACTAGTAAGAATCTTCAAACCTATGTATTGATATCTCTCTGTAAGTGAGTCAAGGGGGTGTAAAGCGGCATAAACACAGCCGTGAAAAGCAGCTAAACCCCATTATAAAAATAAATTACTTTTCAAAACCCGTGAAACAAAGGCAGTGAAAGAGAGAGAAATTCTTACAAAATTCGTTCAGGGGCTGTGATGCAACCTGGATTGACCATATCTAGACCCACAGCTGATTGAGACATAAGGGTGGACACTCTTGGGGCTGAGAGGTTCGGTGAGGTTGGGTGAGCCAACGCAGACCCTTTCAAGTAATACTGCATGGTACCCATCCCATGGGTCCCAAATCTCCAGGTTCAAGGGCATCTTCCTACGTCGAAAACAGGCATGAGAAACCCAGAAGATGGTACACCGTGTGATCGGGAAAGGTTTCTAAAACGCACCTCATTTCTCATCTCCTTTGCTCGGGTTCGCCATTCCAGCCGATTTACTAGCCATCTCCCTCCTTGGAGAATCAGCACCTTTAACCTCCTGTTCCGTACAGGTTGCAATTTGTCCTGAGGATGAACGGGAAGAGGGGGAACCAATGAGAGACTAGCTCTAGGTGTTGGGACAGGCACAGGTCACTCTATTTTCCCATCAGGAAGAAGAATTAAGCACAAGCTCAGCCTGCCCCCCAGAACCAGAAGAGGGCCTGAAGCAATCCTGCGCTTTTGCGGCCAGCTCCCAAAAAAGCGAGTTGAAAAATGGAGCTCAGGGGCACTGCAATTCACAAACCTGCAGAGTTTTAAATGATACCTCTCGTCCACAAATATATTAAGGGAAGGCAACGAAGAGGCTTTGAAAGCAAGGCAGAATTGCAGGAAACAGATTTCAGGAGGTAGATTCGAATCGCCTTGAAAGCACATGAAAAGCGGCAAAACGTGGACAATGATGCCCTTGGCCAAAAAGGGCGTATGCGTTTTTTCCTGAATATATTCAGGAAAAAACGCATACGCCCTTTTTGGCCAACCAAGCAACCTGGAAAGGCCAATCAGCGCTCCAAAGAAGTCTCGCTTCCCAGCGGGCAAAAGGGCCATGCGGAAAAAAGTGTCCAAACCAGAAATGCAGGACCGGCCATGGAGAAATGGGAGCCTTGCTACGCTGATGGGTGGGATGTAACTTGCCAACAGCCACTCTGGAGAAGTGTACGGTGTGTTCTGAAACATCTAAAAAACACAGCTTGGAGAGCATAGGGCACTTCCACTCATGGGCGTATAAATTGGGAAAACTAAAAATCAGCAAGACACAGGCACCCCAAAGTTTAGGGCTGCTCTGTTGACAAGAACCCCCACTTCATTACACCTTAAATATCCTAGGAAAGCGAAAAATGGATAAAGAAGTGGTGGTCCTCATGTACAATGGAATATCACTCAGCCATGAAATCCACGTCATAAGGCTAGTAGCAGCACGATGAGTGGATTTAGGTACGACGATTCTAAGTGAAATAAGTCACACAGAAAAAGACACTTATCATAAGATATCACTTAGAGAGGGAATGTAAAAACCGCTACACTTGAACTGAATTACAAAACAGAACAGAGTCACACGTTTAGAAAACACACTATGGCTGCTGAACGGGAAAGGTGAGGTGGGGTGATGCATAAAACAAGGGTTTCAAATTAGCTCAGATACCGTTCCATAAACCCAATATGTAAGAGACAAGACCTATTCCTTTTTCAGTGAACTGGACTCAACACCCCCTATTCACCGCACAAGAATATATCTGACTAGTAAGAATCTTCAAACCTATGTATTGATATCTCTCTGTAAGTGAGTCAAGGGGGTGTAAAGCGGCATAAACACAGCCGTGAAAAGCAGCTAAACCCCATTATAAAAATAAATTACTTTTCAAAACCCGTGAAACAAAGGCAGTGAAAGAGAGAGAAATTCTTACAAAATTCTTTCAGGGGCTGTGATGCAACCTGGATTGACCATATCTAGACCCACAGCTGATTGCGACATAAGGGTGGACACTCTTGGGGCTGAGAGGTTCGGTGAGGTTGGGTGAGCCAACGCAGACCCTTTCAAGTAATACTGCATGGTACCCATCCCATGGGTCCCAAATCTCCAGGTTCAACGGCATCTTCCTACGTCGAAAACAGGCATGAGAAACCCAGAAGATGGTACACCGTGTGATCGGGAAAGGTTTCTAAAACGCACCTCATTTCTCATCTCCTTTGCTCGGGTTCGCCATTCCAGCCGATTTACTAGCCATCTCCCTCCTTGGAGAATCAGCACCTTTAACCTCCTGTTCCGTACAGGTTGCAATTTGTCCTGAGGATGAACGGGAAGAGGGGGAACCAATGAGAGACTAGCTCTAGGTGTTGGGACAGGCACAGGTCACTCTATTTTCCCATCAGGAAGAAGAATTAAGCACAAGCTCAGCCTGCCCCCCAGAACCAGAAGAGGGCCTGAAGCAATCCTGCGCTTTTGCGGCCAGCTCCCAAAAAAGCGAGTTGAAAAATGGAGCTCAGGGGCACTGCAATTCACAAACCTGCAGAGTTTTAAATGATACCTCTCGTCCACAAATATATTAAGGGAAGGCAACGAAGAGGCTTTGAAAGCAAGGCAGAATTGCAGGAAACAGATTTCAGGAGGTAGATTCGAATCGCCTTGAAAGCACATGAAAAGCGGCAAAACGTGGACAATGATGCCCTTGGCCAAAAAGGGCGTATGCGTTTTTTCCTGAATATATTCAGGAAAAAACGCATACGCCCTTTTTGGCCAACCAAGCAACCTGGAAAGGCCAATCAGCGCTCCAAAGAAGTCTCGCTTCCCAGCGGGCAAAAGGGCCATGCGGAAAAAAGTGTCCAAACCAGAAATGCAGGACCGGCCATGGAGAAATGGGAGCCTTGCTACGCTGATGGGTGGGATGTAACTTGCCAACAGCCACTCTGGAGAAGTGTACGGTGTGTTCTGAAACATCTAAAAAACACAGCTTGGAGAGCATAGGGCACTTCCACTCATGGGCGTATAAATTGGGAAAACTAAAAATCAGCAAGACACAGGCACCCCAAAGTTTAGGGCTGCTCTGTTGACAAGAACCCCCACTTCATTACACCTTAAATATCCTAGGAAAGAGAAAAATGGATAAAGAAGTGGTGGTCCTCATGTACAATGGAATATCACTCAGCCATGAAATCCACGTCATAAGGCTAGTAGCAGCACGATGAGTGGATTTAGGTACGACGATTCTAAGTGAAATAAGTCACACAGAAAAAGACACTTATCATAAGATATCACTTAGAGAGGGAATGTAAAAACCGCTACACTTGAACTGAATTACAAAACAGAACAGAGTCACACGTTTAGAAAACACACTATGGCTGCTGAACGGGAAAGGTGAGGTGGGGTGATGCATAAAACAAGGGTTTCAAATTAGCTCCGATACCGTTCCATAAACCCAATATGTAAGAGACAAGACCTATTCCTTTTTCAGTGAACTGGACTCAACACCCCCTATTCACCGCACAAGAATATATCTGAGTAGTAAGAATCTTCAAACCTATGTATTGATATCTCTCTGTAAGTGAGTCAAGGGGGTGTAAAGCGGCATAAACACAGCCGTGAAAAGCAGCTAAACCCCATTATAAAAATAAATTACTTTTCAAAACCCGTGAAACAAAGGCAGTGAAAGAGAGAGAAATTCTTACAAAATTCGTTCAGGGGCTGTGATGCAACCTGGATTGACCATATCTAGACCCACAGCTGATTGAGACATAAGGGTGGACACTCTTGGGGCTGAGAGGTTCGGTGAGGTTGGGTGAGCCAACGCAGACCCTTTCAAGTAATACTGCATGGTACCCATCCCATGGGTCCCAAATCTCCAGGTTCAAGGGCATCTTCCTACGTCGAAAACAGGCATGAGAAACCCAGAAGATGGTACACCGTGTGATCGGGAAAGGTTTCTAAAACGCACCTCATTTCTCATCTCCTTTGCTCGGGTTCGCCATTCCAGCCGATTTACTAGCCATCTCCCTCCTTGGAGAATCAGCACCTTTAACCTCCTGTTCCGTACAGGTTGCAATTTGTCCTGAGGATGAACGGGAAGAGGGGGAACCAATGAGAGACTAGCTCTAGGTGTTGGGACAGGCACAGGTCACTCTATTTTCCCATCAGGAAGAAGAATTAAGCACAAGCTCAGCCTGCCCCCCAGAACCAGAAGAGGGCCTGAAGCAATCCTGCGCTTTGGCGGCCAGCTCCCAAAAAAGCGAGTTGAAAAATGGAGCTCAGGGGCACTGCAATTCACAAACCTGCAGAGTTTTAAATGATACCTCTCGTCCACAAATATATTAAGGGAAGGCAACGAAGAGGCTTTGAAAGCAAGGCAGAATTGCAGGAAACAGATTTCAGGAGGTAGATTCGAATCGCCTTGAAAGCACATGAAAAGCGGCAAAACGTGGACAATGATGCCCTTGGCCAAAAAGGGCGTATGCGTTTTTTCCTGAATATATTCAGGAAAAAACGCATACGCCCTTTTTGGCCAACCAAGCAACCTGGAAAGGCCAATCAGCGCTCCAAAGAAGTCTCGCTTCCCAGCGGGCAAAAGGGCCATGCGGAAAAAAGTGTCCAAACCAGAAATGCAGGACCGGCCATGGAGAAATGGGAGCCTTGCTACGCTGATGGGTGGGATGTAACTTGCCAACAGCCACTCTGGAGAAGTGTACGGTGTGTTCTGAAACATCTAAAAAACACAGCTTGGAGAGCATAGGGCACTTCCACTCATGGGCGTATAAATTGGGAAAACTAAAAATCAGCAAGACACAGGCACCCCAAAGTTTAGGGCTGCTCTGTTGACAAGAACCCCCACTTCATTACACCTTAAATATCCTAGGAAAGCGAAAAATGGATAAAGAAGTGGTGGTCCTCATGTACAATGGAATATCACTCAGCCATGAAATCCACGTCATAAGGCTAGTAGCAGCACGATGAGTGGATTTAGGTACGACGATTCTAAGTGAAATAAGTCACACAGAAAAAGACACTTATCATAAGATATCACTTAGAGAGGGAATGTAAAAACCGCTACACTTGAACTGAATTACAAAACAGAACAGAGTCACACGTTCAGAAAACACACTATGGCTGCTGAACGGGAAAGGTGAGGTGGGGTGATGCCTAAAACAAGGGTTTCAAATTAGCTCAGATACCGTTCCATAAACCCAATATGTAAGAGACAAGACCTATTCCTTTTTCAGTGAACTGGACTCAACACCCCCTATTCACCGCACAAGAATATATCTGACTAGTAAGAATCTTCAAACCTATGTATTGATATCTCTCTGTAAGTGAGTCAAGGGGGTGTAAAGCGGCATAAACACAGCCGTGAAAAGCAGCTAAACCCCATTATAAAAATAAATTACTTTTCAAAACCCGTGAAACAAAGGCAGTGAAAGAGAGAGAAATTCTTACAAAATTCGTTCAGGGGCTGTGATGCAACCTGGATTGACCATATCTAGACCCACAGCTGATTGAGACATAAGGGTGGACACTCTTGGGGCTGAGAGGTTCGGTGAGGTTGGGTGAGCCAACGCAGACCCTTTCAAGTAATACTGCATGGTACCCATCCCATGGGTCCCAAATCTCCAGGTTCAAGGGCATCTTCCTACGTCGAAAACAGGCATGAGAAACCCAGAAGATGGTACACCGTGTGATCGGGAAAGGTTTCTAAAACGCACTTCATTTCTCATCTCCTTTGCTCGGGTTCGCCATTCCAGCCGATTTACTAGCCATCTCCCTCCTTGGAGAATCAGCACCTTTAACCTCCTGTTCCGTACAGGTTGCAATTTGTCCTGAGGATGAACGGGAAGAGGGGGAACCAATGAGAGACTAGCTCTAGGTGTTGGGACAGGCACAGGTCACTCTATTTTCCCATCAGGAAGAAGAATTAAGCACAAGCTCAGCCTGCCCCCCAGAACCAGAAGAGGGCCTGAAGCAATCCTGCGCTTTGGCGGCCAGCTCCCAAAAAAGCGAGTTGAAAAATGGAGCTCAGGGGCACTGCAATTCACAAACCTGCAGAGTTTTAAATGATACCTCTCGTCCACAAATATATTAAGGGAAGGCAACGAAGAGGCTTTGAAAGCAAGGCAGAATTGCAGGAAACAGATTTCAGGAGGTAGATTCGAATCGCCTTGAAAGAACATGAAAAGCGGCAAAACGTGGACAATGATGCCCTTGGCCAAAAAGGGCGTATGCGTTTTTTCCTGAATATATTCAGGAAAAAACGCATACGCCCTTTTTGGCCAACCAAGCAACCTGGAAAGGCCAATCAGCGCTCCAAAGAAGTCTCGCTTCCCAGCGGGCAAAAGGGCCATGCGGAAAAAAGTGTCCAAACCAGAAATGCAGGACCGGCCATGGAGAAATGGGAGCCTTGCTACGCTGATGGGTGGGATGTAAATTGCCAACAGCCACTCTGGAGAAGTGTACGGTGTGTTCTGAAACATCTAAAAAACACAGCTTGGAGAGCATAGGGCACTTCCACTCATGGGCGTATAAATTGGGAAAACTAAAAATCAGCAAGACACAGGCACCCCAAAGTTTAGGGCTGCTCTGTTGACAAGAACCCCCACTTCATTACACCTTAAATATCCTAGGAAAGAGAAAAATGGATAAAGAAGTGGTGGTCCTCATGTACAATGGAATATCACTCAGCCATGAAATCCACGTCATAAGGCTAGTAGCAGCACGATGAGTGGATTTAGGTACGACGATTCTAAGTGAAATAAGTCACACAGAGAAAGACACTTATCATAAGATATCACTTAGAGAGGGAATGTAAAAACCGCTACACTTGAACTGAATTACAAAACAGAACAGAGTCACACGTTCAGAAAACACACTATGGCTGCTGAACGGGAAAGGTGAGGTGGGGTGATGCCTAAAACAAGGGTTTCAAATTAGCTCCGATACCGTTCCATAAACCCAATATGTAAGAGACAAGACCTATTCCTTTTTCAGTGAACTGGACTCAACACCCCCTATTCACCGCACAAGAATATATCTGACTAGTAAGAATCTTCAAACCTATGTATTGATATCTCTCTGTAAGTGAGTCAAGGGGGTGTAAAGCGGCATAAACACAGCCGTGAAAAGCAGCTAAACCCCATTATAAAAATAAATTACTTTTCAAAACCCGTGAAACAAAGGCAGTGAAAGAGAGAGAAATTCTTACAAAATTCGTTCAGGGGCTGTGATGCAACCTGGATTGACCATATCTAGACCCACAGCTGATTGAGACATAAGGGTGGACACTCTTGGGGCTGAGAGGTTCGGTGAGGTTGGGTGAGCCAACGCAGACCCTTTCAAGTAATACTGCATGGTACCCATCCCATGGGTCCCAAATCTCCAGGTTCAAGGGCATCTTCCTACGTCGAAAACAGGCATGAGAAACCCAGAAGATGGTACACCGTGTGATCGGGAAAGGTTTCTAAAACGCACCTCATTTCTCATCTCCTTTGCTCGGGTTCGCCATTCCAGCCGATTTACTAGCCATCTCCCTCCTTGGAGAATCAGCACCTTTAACCTCCTGTTCCGTACAGGTTGCAATTTGTCCTGAGGATGAACGGGAAGAGGGGGAACCAATGAGAGACTAGCTCTAGGTGTTGGGACAGGCACAGGTCACTCTATTTTCCCATCAGGAAGAAGAATTAATCACAAGCTCAGCCTGCCCCCCAGAACCAGAAGAGGGCCTGAAGCAATCCTGCGCTTTTGCGGCCAGCTCCCAAAAAAGCGAGTTGAAAAATGGAGCTCAGGGGCACTGCAATTCACAAACCTGCAGAGTTTTAAATGATACCTCTCGTCCACAAATATATTAAGGGAAGGCAACGAAGAGGCTTTGAAAGCAAGGCAGAATTGCAGGAAACAGATTTCAGGAGGTAGATTCGAATCGCCTTGAAAGCACATGAAAAGCAGCAAAACGTGGACAATGATGCCCTTGGCCAAAAAGGGCGTATGCGTTTTTTCCTGAATATATTCAGGAAAAAACGCATACGCCCTTTTTGGCCAACCAAGCAACCTGGAAAGGCCAATCAGCGCTCCAAAGAAGTCTCGCTTCCCAGCGGGCAAAAGGGCCATGCGGAAAAAAGTGTCCAAACCAGAAATGCAGGACCGGCCATGGAGAAATGGGAGCCTTGCTACGCTGATGGGTGGGATGTAACTTGCCAACAGCCACTCTGGAGAAGTGTACGGTGTGTTCTGAAACATCTAAAAAACACAGCTTGGAGAGCATAGGGCACTTCCACTCATGGGCGTATAAACTGGGAAAACTAAAAATCAGCAAGACACAGGCACCCCAAAGTTTAGGGCTACTCTGTTGACAAGAACCCCCACTTCATTACACCTTAAATATCCTAGGAAAGCGAAAAATGGATAAAGAAGTGGTGGTCCTCATGTACAATGGAATATCACTCAGCCATGAAATCCACGTCATAAGGCTAGTAGCAGCACGATGAGTGGATTTAGGTACGACGATTCTAAGTGAAATAAGTCACACAGAAAAAGACACTTATCATAAAATATCACTTAGAGAGGGAATGTAAAAACCGCTACACTTGAACTGAATTACAAAACAGAACAGAGTCACACGTTCAGAAAACACACTATGGCTGCTGAACGGGAAAGGTGAGGTGGGGTGATGCATAAAACAAGGGTTTCAAATTAGCTCAGATACCGTTCCATAAACCCAATATGTAAGAGACAAGACCTATTCCTTTTTCAGTGAACTGGACTCAACACCCCCTATTCACCGCACAAGAATATATCTGACTAGTAAGAATCTTCAAACCTATGTATTGATATCTCTCTGTAAGTGAGTCAAGGGGGTGTAAAGCGGCATAAACACAGCCGTGAAAAGCAGCTAAACCCCATTATAAAAATAAATTACTTTTCAAAACCCGTGAAACAAAGGCAGTGAAAGAGAGAGAAATTCTTACAAAATTCGTTCAGGGGCTGTGATGCAACCTGGATTGACCATATCTAGACCCACAGCTGATTGAGACATAAGGGTGGACACTCTTGGGGCTGAGAGGTTCGGTGAGGTTGGGTGAGCCAACGCAGACCCTTTCAAGTAATACTGCATGGTACCCATCCCATGGGTCCCAAATCTCCAGGTTCAAGGGCATCTTCCTACGTCGAAAACAGGCATGAGAAACCCAGAAGATGGTACACCGTGTGATCGGGAAAGGTTTCTAAAACGCACCTCATTTCTCATCTCCTTTGCTCGGGTTCGCCATTCCAGCCGATTTACTAGCCATCTCCCTCCTTGGAGAATCAGCACCTTTAACCTCCTGTTCCGTACAGGTTGCAATTTGTCCTGAGGATGAACGGGAAGAGGGGGAACCAATGAGAGACTAGCTCTAGGTGTTGGGACAGGCACAGGTCACTCTATTTTCCCATCAGGAAGAAGAATTAAGCACAAGCTCAGCCTGCCCCCCAGAACCAGAAGAGGGCCTGAAGCAATCCTGCGCTTTGGCGGCCAGCTCCCAAAAAAGCGAGTTGAAAAATGGAGCTCAGGGGCACTGCAATTCACAAACCTGCAGAGTTTTAAATGATACCTCTCGTCCACAAATATATTAAGGGAAGGCAACGAAGAGGCTTTGAAAGCAAGGCAGAATTGCAGGAAACAGATTTCAGGAGGTAGATTCGAATCGCCTTGAAAGCACATGAAAAGCGGCAAAACGTGGACAATGATGCCCTTGGCCAAAAAGGGCGTATGCGTTTTTTCCTGAATATATTCAGGAAAAAACGCATACGCCCTTTTTGGCCAACCAAGCAACCTGGAAAGGCCAATCAGCGCTCCAAAGAAGTCTCGCTTCCCAGCGGGCAAAAGGGCCATGCGGAAAAAAGTGTCCAAACCAGAAATGCAGGACCGGCCATGGAGAAATGGGAGCCTTGCTACGCTGATGGGTGGGATGTAACTTGCCAACAGCCACTCTGGAGAAGT
This sequence comes from Balaenoptera acutorostrata, assembly GCF_949987535.1. Classification (NCBI taxonomy): domain Eukaryota; kingdom Metazoa; phylum Chordata; class Mammalia; order Artiodactyla; family Balaenopteridae; genus Balaenoptera; species Balaenoptera acutorostrata. Next base: position 45,981 of record NW_026646727.1, read on the forward strand.
GTACGGTGTGTTCTGAAACATCTAAAAAACACAGCTTGGAGAGCATAGGGCACTTCCACTCATGGGCGTATAAATTGGGAAAACTAAAAATCAGCAAGACACAGGCACCCCAAAGTTTAGGGCTGCTCTGTTGACAAGAACCCCCACTTCATTACACCTTAAATATCCTAGGAAAGCGAAAAATGGATAAAGAAGTGGTGGTCCTCATGTACAATGGAATATCACTCAGCCATGAAATCCACGTCATAAGGCTAGTAGCAGCACGATGAGTGGATTTAGGTACGACGATTCTAAGTGAAATAAGTCACACAGAAAAAGACACTTATCATAAGATATCACTTAGAGAGGGAATGTAAAAACCGCTACACTTGAACTGAATTACAAAACAGAACAGAGTCACACGTTCAGAAAACACACTATGGCTGCTGAACGGGAAAGGTGAGGTGGGGTGATGCATAAAACAAGGGTTTCAAATTAGCTCCGATACCGTTCCATAAACCCAATATGTAAGAGACAAGACCTATTCCTTTTTCAGTGAACTGGACTCAACACCCCCTATTCACCGCACAAGAATATATCTGAGTAGTAAGAATCTTCAAACCTATGTATTGATATCTCTCTGTAAGTGAGTCAAGGGGGTGTAAAGCGGCATAAACACAGCCGTGAAAAGCAGCTAAACCCCATTATAAAAATAAATTACTTTTCAAAACCCGTGAAACAAAGGCAGTGAAAGAGAGAGAAATTCTTACAAAATTCGTTCAGGGGCTGTGATGCAACCTGGATTGACCATATCTAGACCCACAGCTGATTGAGACATAAGGGTGGACACTCTTGGGGCTGAGAGGTTCGGTGAGGTTGGGTGAGCCAACGCAGACCCTTTCAAGTAATACTGCATGGTACCCATCCCATGGGTCCCAAATCTCCAGGTTCAAGGGCATCTTCCTACGTCGAAAACAGGCATGAGAAACCCAGAAGATGGTACACCGTGTGATCGGGAAAGGTTTCTAAAACGCACCTCATTTCTCATCTCCTTTGCTCGGGTTCACCATTCCAGCCGATTTACTAGCCATCTCCCTCCTTGGAGAATCAGCACCTTTAACCTCCTGTTCCGTACAGGTTGCAATTTGTCCTGAGGATGAACGGGAAGAGGGGGAACCAATGAGAGACTAGCTCTAGGTGTTGGGACAGGCACAGGTCACTCTATTTTCCCATCAGGAAGAAGAATTAAGCACAAGCTCAGCCTGCCCCCCAGAACCAGAAGAGGGCCTGAAGCAATCCTGCGCTTTTGCGGCCAGCTCCCAAAAAAGCGAGTTGAAAAATGGAGCTCAGGGGCACTGCAATTCACAAACCTGCAGAGTTTTAAATGATACCTCTCGTCCACAAATATATTAAGGGAAGGCAACGAAGAGGCTTTGAAAGCAAGGCAGAATTGCAGGAAACAGATTTCAGGAGGTAGATTCGAATCGCCTTGAAAGCACATGAAAAGCGGCAAAACGTGGACAATGATGCCCTTGGCCAAAAAGGGCGTATGCGTTTTTTCCTGAATATACTCAGGAAAAAACGCATACGCCCTTTTTGGCCAACCAAGCAACCTGGAAAGGCCAATCAGCGCTCCAAAGAAGTCTCGCTTCCCAGCGGGCAAAAGGGCCATGCGGAAAAAAGTGTCCAAACCAGAAATGCAGGACCGGCCATGGAGAAATGGGAGCCTTGCTACGCTGATGGGTGGGATGTAACTTGCCAACAGCCACTCTGGAGAAGTGTACGGTGTGTTCTGAAACATCTAAAAATCACAGCTTGGAGAGCATAGGGCACTTCCACTCATGGGCGTATAAATTGGGAAAACTAAAAATCAGCAAGACACAGGCACCCCAAAGTTTAGGGCTGCTCTGTTGACAAGAACCCCCACTTCATTACACCTTAAATATCCTAGGAAAGCGAAAAATGGATAAAGAAGTGGTGGTCCTCATGTACAATGGAATATCACTCAGCCATGAAATCCACGTCATAAGGCTAGTAGCAGCACGATGAGTGGATTTAGGTACGACGATTCTAAGTGAAATAAGTCACACAGAAAAAGACACTTATCATAAGATATCACTTAGAGAGGGAATGTAAAAACCGCTACACTTGAACTGAATTACAAAACAGAACAGAGTCACACGTTCAGAAAACACACTATGGCTGCTGAACGGGAAAGGTGAGGTGGGGTGATGCATAAAACAAGGGTTTCAAATTAGCTCCGATACCGTTCCATAAACCCAATATGTAAGAGACAAGACCTATTCCTTTTTCAGTGAACTGGACTCAACACCCCCTATTCACCGCACAAGAATATATCTGACTAGTAAGAATCTTCAAACCTATGTATTGATATCTCTCTGTAAGTGAGTCAAGGGGGTGTAAAGCGGCATAAACACAGCCGTGAAAAGCAGCTAAACCCCATTATAAAAATAAATTACTTTTCAAAACCCGTGAAACAAAGGCAGTGAAAGAGAGAGAAATTCTTACAAAATTCGTTCAGGGGCTGTGATGCAACCTGGATTGACCATATCTAGACCCACAGCTGATTGAGACATAAGGGTGGACACTCTTGGGGCTGAGAGGTTCGGTGAGGTTGGGTGAGCCAACGCAGACCCTTTCAAGTAATACTGCATGGTACCCATCCCATGGGTCCCAAATCTCCAGGTTCAAGGGCATCTTCCTACGTCGAAAACAGGCATGAGAAACCCAGAAGATGGTACACCGTGTGATCGGGAAAGGTTTCTAAAACGCACCTCATTTCTCATCTCCTTTGCTCGGGTTCGCCATTCCAGCCGATTTACTAGCCATCTCCCTCCTTGGAGAATCAGCACCTTTAACCTCCTGTTCCGTACAGGTTGCAATTTGTCCTGAGGATGAACGGGAAGAGGGGGAACCAATGAGAGACTAGCTCTAGGTGTTGGGACAGGCACAGGTCACTCTATTTTCCCATCAGGAAGAAGAATTAATCACAAGCTCAGCCTGCCCCCCAGAACCAGAAGAGGGCCTGAAGCAATCCTGCGCTTTTGCGGCCAGCTCCCAAAAAAGCGAGTTGAAAAATGGAGCTCAGGGGCACTGCAATTCACAAACCTGCAGAGTTTTAAATGATACCTCTCGTCCACAAATATATTAAGGGAAGGCAACGAAGAGGCTTTGAAAGCAAGGCAGAATTGCAGGAAACAGATTTCAGGAGGTAGATTCGAATCGCCTTGAAAGCACATGAAAAGCGGCAAAACGTGGACAATGATGCCCTTGGCCAAAAAGGGCGTACGCGTTTTTTCCTGAATATATTCAGGAAAAAACGCATACGCCCTTTTTGGCCAACCAAGCAACCTGGAAAGGCCAATCAGCGCTCCAAAGAAGTCTCGCTTCCCAGCGGGCAAAAGGGCCATGCGGAAAAAAGTGTCCAAACCAGAAATGCAGGACCGGCCATGGAGAAATGGGAGCCTTGCTACGCTGATGGGTGGGATGTAACTTGCCAACAGCCACTCTGGAGAAGTGTACGGTGTGTTCTGAAACATCTAAAAAACACAGCTTGGAGAGCATAGGGCACTTCCACTCATGGGCGTATAAACTGGGAAAACTAAAAATCAGCAAGACACAGGCACCCCAAAGTTTAGGGCTACTCTGTTGACAAGAACCCCCACTTCATTACACCTTAAATATCCTAGGAAAGCGAAAAATGGATAAAGAAGTGGTGGTCCTCATGTACAATGGAATATCACTCAGCCATGAAATCCACGTCATAAGGCTAGTAGCAGCACGATGAGTGGATTTAGGTACGACGATTGTAAGTGAAATAAGTCACACAGAAAAAGACACTTATCATAAAATATCACTTAGAGAGGGAATGTAAAAACCGCTACACTTGAACTGAATTACAAAACAGAACAGAGTCACACGTTCAGAAAACACACTATGGCTGCTGAACGGGAAAGGTGAGGTGGGGTGATGCATAAAACAAGGGTTTCAAATTAGCTCAGATACCGTTCCATAAACCCAATATGTAAGAGACAAGACCTATTCCTTTTTCAGTGAACTGGACTCAACACCCCCTATTCACCGCACAAGAATATATCTGACTAGTAAGAATCTTCAAACCTATGTATTGATATCTCTCTGTAAGTGAGTCAAGGGGGTGTAAAGCGGCATAAACACAGCCGTGAAAAGCAGCTAAACCCCATTATAAAAATAAATTACTTTTCAAAACCCGTGAAACAAAGGCAGTGAAAGAGAGAGAAATTCTTACAAAATTCGTTCAGGGGCTGTGATGCAACCTGGATTGACCATATCTAGACCCACAGCTGATTGAGACATAAGGGTGGACACTCTTGGGGCTGAGAGGTTCGGTGAGGTTGGGTGAGCCAACGCAGACCCTTTCAAGTAATACTGCATGGTACCCATCCCATGGGTCCCAAATCTCCAGGTTCAAGGGCATCTTCCTACGTCGAAAACAGGCATGAGAAACCCAGAAGATGGTACACCGTGTGATCGGGAAAGGTTTCTAAAACGCACCTCATTTCTCATCTCCTTTGCTCGGGTTCGCCATTCCAGCCGATTTACTAGCCATCTCCCTCCTTGGAGAATCAGCACCTTTAACCTCCTGTTCCGTACAGGTTGCAATTTGTCCTGAGGATGAACGGGAAGAGGGGGAACCAATGAGAGACTAGCTCTAGGTGTTGGGACAGGCACAGGTCACTCTATTTTCCCATCAGGAAGAAGAATTAAGCACAAGCTCAGCCTGCCCCCCAGAACCAGAAGAGGGCCTGAAGCAATCCTGCGCTTTGGCGGCCAGCTCCCAAAAAAGCGAGTTGAAAAATGGAGCTCAGGGGCACTGCAATTCACAAACCTGCAGAGTTTTAAATGATACCTCTCGTCCACAAATATATTAAGGGAAGGCAACGAAGAGGCTTTGAAAGCAAGGCAGAATTGCAGGAAACAGATTTCAGGAGGTAGATTCGAATCGCCTTGAAAGCACATGAAAAGCGGCAAAACGTGGACAATGATGCCCTTGGCCAAAAAGGGCGTATGCGTTTTTTCCTGAATATATTCAGGAAAAAACGCATACGCCCTTTTTGGCCAACCAAGCAACCTGGAAAGGCCAATCAGCGCTCCAAAGAAGTCTCGCTTCCCAGCGGGCAAAAGGGCCATGCGGAAAAAAGTGTCCAAACCAGAAATGCAGGACCGGCCATGGAGAAATGGGAGCCTTGCTACGCTGATGGGTGGGATGTAACTTGCCAACAGCCACTCTGGAGAAGTGTACGGTGTGTTCTGAAACATCTAAAAAACACAGCTTGGAGAGCATAGGGCACTTCCACTCATGGGCGTATAAATTGGGAAAACTAAAAATCAGCAAGACACAGGCACCCCAAAGTTTAGGGCTGCTCTGTTGACAAGAACCCCCACTTCATTACACCTTAAATATCCTAGGAAAGCGAAAAATGGATAAAGAAGTGGTGGTCCTCATGTACAATGGAATATCACTCAGCCATGAAATCCACGTCATAAGGCTAGTAGCAGCACGATGAGTGGATTTAGGTACGACGATTCTAAGTGAAATAAGTCACACAGAAAAAGACACTTATCATAAGATATCACTTAGAGAGGGAATGTAAAAACCGCTACACTTGAACTGAATTACAAAACAGAACAGAGTCACACGTTCAGAAAACACACTATGGCTGCTGAACGGGAAAGGTGAGGTGGGGTGATGCATAAAACAAGGGTTTCAAATTAGCTCCGATACCGTTCCATAAACCCAATATGTAAGAGACAAGACCTATTCCTTTTTCAGTGAACTGGACTCAACACCCCCTATTCACCGCACAAGAATATATCTGAGTAGTAAGAATCTTCAAACCTATGTATTGATATCTCTCTGTAAGTGAGTCAAGGGGGTGTAAAGCGGCATAAACACAGCCGTGAAAAGCAGCTAAACCCCATTATAAAAATAAATTACTTTTCAAAACCCGTGAAACAAAGGCAGTGAAAGAGAGAGAAATTCTTACAAAATTCGTTCAGGGGCTGTGATGCAACCTGGATTGACCATATCTAGACCCACAGCTGATTGAGACATAAGGGTGGACACTCTTGGGGCTGAGAGGTTCGGTGAGGTTGGGTGAGCCAACGCAGACCCTTTCAAGTAATACTGCATGGTACCCATCCCATGGGTCCCAAATCTCCAGGTTCAAGGGCATCTTCCTACGTCGAAAACAGGCATGAGAAACCCAGAAGATGGTACACCGTGTGATCGGGAAAGGTTTCTAAAACGCACCTCATTTCTCATCTCCTTTGCTCGGGTTCACCATTCCAGCCGATTTACTAGCCATCTCCCTCCTTGGAGAATCAGCACCTTTAACCTCCTGTTCCGTACAGGTTGCAATTTGTCCTGAGGATGAACGGGAAGAGGGGGAACCAATGAGAGACTAGCTCTAGGTGTTGGGACAGGCACAGGTCACTCTATTTTCCCATCAGGAAGAAGAATTAAGCACAAGCTCAGCCTGCCCCCCAGAACCAGAAGAGGGCCTGAAGCAATCCTGCGCTTTTGCGGCCAGCTCCCAAAAAAGCGAGTTGAAAAATGGAGCTCAGGGGCACTGCAATTCACAAACCTGCAGAGTTTTAAATGATACCTCTCGTCCACAAATATATTAAGGGAAGGCAACGAAGAGGCTTTGAAAGCAAGGCAGAATTGCAGGAAACAGATTTCAGGAGGTAGATTCGAATCGCCTTGAAAGCACATGAAAAGCGGCAAAACGTGGACAATGATGCCCTTGGCCAAAAAGGGCGTATGCGTTTTTTCCTGAATATACTCAGGAAAAAACGCATACGCCCTTTTTGGCCAACCAAGCAACCTGGAAAGGCCAATCAGCGCTCCAAAGAAGTCTCGCTTCCCAGCGGGCAAAAGGGCCATGCGGAAAAAAGTGTCCAAACCAGAAATGCAGGACCGGCCATGGAGAAATGGGAGCCTTGCTACGCTGATGGGTGGGATGTAACTTGCCAACAGCCACTCTGGAGAAGTGTACGGTGTGTTCTGAAACATCTAAAAATCACAGCTTGGAGAGCATAGGGCACTTCCACTCATGGGCGTATAAATTGGGAAAACTAAAAATCAGCAAGACACAGGCACCCCAAAGTTTAGGGCTGCTCTGTTGACAAGAACCCCCACTTCATTACACCTTAAATATCCTAGGAAAGCGAAAAATGGATAAAGAAGTGGTGGTCCTCATGTACAATGGAATATCACTCAGCCATGAAATCCACGTCATAAGGCTAGTAGCAGCACGATGAGTGGATTTAGGTACGACGATTCTAAGTGAAATAAGTCACACAGAAAAAGACACTTATCATAAGATATCACTTAGAGAGGGAATGTAAAAACCGCTACACTTGAACTGAATTACAAAACAGAACAGAGTCACACGTTCAGAAAACACACTATGGCTGCTGAACGGGAAAGGTGAGGTGGGGTGATGCATAAAACAAGGGTTTCAAATTAGCTCCGATACCGTTCCATAAACCCAATATGTAAGAGACAAGACCTATTCCTTTTTCAGTGAACTGGACTCAACACCCCCTATTCACCGCACAAGAATATATCTGACTAGTAAGAATCTTCAAACCTATGTATTGATATCTCTCTGTAAGTGAGTCAAGGGGGTGTAAAGCGGCATAAACACAGCCGTGAAAAGCAGCTAAACCCCATTATAAAAATAAATTACTTTTCAAAACCCGTGAAACAAAGGCAGTGAAAGAGAGAGAAATTCTTACAAAATTCGTTCAGGGGCTGTGATGCAACCTGGATTGACCATATCTAGACCCACAGCTGATTGAGACATAAGGGTGGACACTCTTGGGGCTGAGAGGTTCGGTGAGGTTGGGTGAGCCAACGCAGACCCTTTCAAGTAATACTGCATGGTACCCATCCCATGGGTCCCAAATCTCCAGGTTCAAGGGCATCTTCCTACGTCGAAAACAGGCATGAGAAACCCAGAAGATGGTACACCGTGTGATCGGGAAAGGTTTCTAAAACGCACCTCATTTCTCATCTCCTTTGCTCGGGTTCGCCATTCCAGCCGATTTACTAGCCATCTCCCTCCTTGGAGAATCAGCACCTTTAACCTCCTGTTCCGTACAGGTTGCAATTTGTCCTGAGGATGAACGGGAAGAGGGGGAACCAATGAGAGACTAGCTCTAGGTGTTGGGACAGGCACAGGTCACTCTATTTTCCCATCAGGAAGAAGAATTAAGCACAAGCTCAGCCTGCCCCCCAGAACCAGAAGAGGGCCTGAAGCAATCCTGCGCTTTGGCGGCCAGCTCCCAAAAAAGCGAGTTGAAAAATGGAGCTCAGGGGCACTGCAATTCACAAACCTGCAGAGTTTTAAATGATACCTCTCGTCCACAAATATATTAAGGGAAGGCAACGAAGAGGCTTTGAAAGCAAGGCAGAATTGCAGGAAACAGATTTCAGGAGGTAGATTCGAATCGCCTTGAAAGCACATGAAAAGCGGCAAAACGTGGACAATGATGCCCTTGGCCAAAAAGGGCGTACGCGTTTTTTCCTGAATATATTCAGGAAAAAACGCATACGCCCTTTTTGGCCAACCAAGCAACCTGGAAAGGCCAATCAGCGCTCCAAAGAAGTCTCGCTTCCCAGCGGGCAAAAGGGCCATGCGGAAAAAAGTGTCCAAACCAGAAATGCAGGACCGGCCATGGAGAAATGGGAGCCTTGCTACGCTGATGGGTGGGATGTAACTTGCCAACAGCCACTCTGGAGAAGTGTACGGTGTGTTCTGAAACATCTAAAAAACACAGCTTGGAGAGCATAGGGCACTTCCACTCATGGGCGTATAAATTGGGAAAACTAAAAATCAGCAAGACACAGGCACCCCAAAGTTTAGGGCTGCTCTGTTGACAAGAACCCCCACTTCATTACACCTTAAATATCCTAGGAAAGCGAAAAATGGATAAAGAAGTGGTGGTCCTCATGTACAATGGAATATCACTCAGCCATGAAATCCACGTCATAAGGCTAGTAGCAGCACGATGAGTGGATTTAGGTACGACGATTCTAAGTGAAATAAGTCACACAGAAAAAGACACTTATCATAAGATATCACTTAGAGAGGGAATGTAAAAACCGCTACACTTGAACTGAATTACAAAACAGAACAGAGTCACACGTTCAGAAAACACACTATGGCTGCTGAACGGGAAAGGTGAGGTGGGGTGATGCATAAAACAAGGGTTTCAAATTAGCTCAGATACCGTTCCATAAACCCAATATGTAAGAGACAAGACCTATTCCTTTTTCAGTGAACTGGACTCAACACCCCCTATTCACCGCACAAGAATATATCTGACTAGTAAGAATCTTCAAACCTATGTATTGATATCTCTCTGTAAGTGAGTCAAGGGGGTGTAAAGCGGCATAAACACAGCCGTGAAAAGCAGCTAAACCCCATTATAAAAATAAATTACTTTTCAAAACCCGTGAAACAAAGGCAGTGAAAGAGAGAGAAATTCTTACAAAATTCGTTCAGGGGCTGTGATGCAACCTGGATTGACCATATCTAGACCCACAGCTGATTGAGACATAAGGGTGGACACTCTTGGGGCTGAGAGGTTCGGTGAGGTTGGGTGAGCCAACGCAGACCCTTTCAAGTAATACTGCATGGTACCCATCCCATGGGTCCCAAATCTCCAGGTTCAAGGGCATCTTCCTACGTCGAAAACAGGCATGAGAAACCCAGAAGATGGTGCACCGTGTGATCGGGAAAGGTTTCTAAAACGCACCTCATTTCTCATCTCCTTTGCTCGGGTTCGCCATTCCAGCCGATTTACTAGCCATCTCCCTCCTTGGAGAATCAGCACCTTTAACCTCCTGTTCCGTACAGGTTGCAATTTGTCCTGAGGATGAACGGGAAGAGGGGGAACCAATGAGAGACTAGCTCTAGGTGTTGGGACAGGCACAGGTCACTCTATTTTCCCATCAGGAAGAAGAATTAAGCACAAGCTCAGCCTGCCCCCCAGAACCAGAAGAGGGCCTGAAGCAATCCTGTGCTTTTGCGGCCAGCTCCCAAAAAAGCGAGTTGAAAAATGGAGCTCAGGGGCACTGCAATTCACAAACCTGCAGAGTTTTAAATGATACCTCTCGTCCACAAATATATTAAGGGAAGGCAACGAAGAGGCTTTGAAAGCAAGGCAGAATTGCAGGAAACAGATTTCAGGAGGTAGATTCGAATCGCCTTGAAAGCACATGAAAAGCGGCAAAACGTGGACAATGATGCCCTTGGCCAAAAAGGGCGTATGCGTTTTTTCCTGAATATATTCAGGAAAAAACGCATACGCCCTTTTTGGCCAACCAAGCAACCTGGAAAGGCCAATCAGCGCTCCAAAGAAGTCTCGCTTCCCAGCGGGCAAAAGGGCCATGCGGAAAAAAGTGTCCAAACCAGAAATGCAGGACCGGCCATGGAGAAATGGGAGCCTTGCTACGCTGATGGGTGGGATGTAAATTGCCAACAGCCACTCTGGAGAAGTGTACGGTGTGTTCTGAAACATCTAAAAAACACAGCTTGGAGAGCATAGGGCACTTCCACTCATGGGCGTATAAATTGGGAAAACTAAAAATCAGCAAGACACAGGCACCCCAAAGTTTAGGGCTGCTCTGTTGACAAGAACCCCCACTTCATTACACCTTAAATATCCTAGGAAAGAGAAAAATGGATAAAGAAGTTGTGGTCCTCATGTACAATGGAATATCACTCAGCCATGAAATCCACGTCATAAGGCTAGTAGCAGCACGATGAGTGGATTTAGGTACGACGATTCTAAGTGAAATAAGTCACACAGAGAAAGACACTTATCATAAGATATCACTTAGAGAGGGAATGTAAAACCCGCTACACTTGAACTGAATTACAAAACAGAACAGAGTCACACGTTCAGAAAACACACTATGGCTGCTGAACGGGAAAGGTGAGGTGGGGTGATGCATAAAACAAGGGTTTCAAATTAGCTCAGATACCGTTCCATAAACCCAATATGTAAGAGACAAGACCTATTCCTTTTTCAGTGAACTGGACTCAACACCCCCTATTCACCGCACAAGAATATATCTGACTAGTAAGAATCTTCAAACCTATGTATTGATATCTCTCTGTAAGTGAGTCAAGGGGGTGTAAAGCGGCATAAACACAGCCGTGAAAAGCAGCTAAACCCCATTATAAAAATAAATTACTTTTCAAACCCCGTGAAACAAAGGCAGTGAAAGAGAGAGAAATTCTTACAAAATTCGTTCAGGGGCTGTGATGCAACCTGGATTGACCATATCTAGACCCACAGCTGATTGCGACATAAGGGTGGACACTCTTGGGGCTGAGAGGTTCGGTGAGGTTGGGTGAGCCAACGCAGACCCTTTCAAGTAATACTGCATGGTACCCATCCCATGGGTCCCAAATCTCCAGGTTCAAGGGCATCTTCCTACGTCGAAAACAGGCATGAGAAACCCAGAAGATGGTACACCGTGTGATCGGGAAAGGTTTCTAAAACGCACCTCATTTCTCATCTCCTTTGCTCGGGTTCGCCATTCCAGCCGATTTACTAGCCATCTCCCTCCTTGGAGAATCAGCACCTTTAACCTCCTGTTCCGTACAGGTTGCAATTTGTCCTGAGGATGAACGGGAAGAGGGGGAACCAATGAGAGACTAGCTCTAGGTGTTGGGACAGGCACAGGTCACTCTATTTTCCCATCAGGAAGAAGAATTAAGCACAAGCTCAGCCTGCCCCCCAGAACCAGAAGAGGGCCTGAAGCAATCCTGCGCTTTTGCGGCCAGCTCCCAAAAAAGCGAGTTGAAAAATGGAGCTCAGGGGCACTGCAATTCACAAACCTGCAGAGTTTTAAATGATACCTCTTGTCCACAAATATACTAAGGGAAGGCAACGAAGAGGCTTTGAAAGCAAGGCAGAATTGCAGGAAACAGATTTCAGGAGGTAGATTCGAATCGCCTTGAAAGCACATGAAAAGCGGCAAAACGTGGACAATGATGCCCTTGGCCAAAAAGGGCGTATGCGTTTTTTCCTGAATATATTCAGGAAAAAACGCATACGCCCTTTTTGGCCAACCAAGCAACCTGGAAAGGCCAATCAGCGCTCCAAAGAAGTCTCGCTTCCCAGCGGGCAAAAGGGCCATGCGGAAAAAAGTGTCCAAACCAGAAATGCAGGACCGGCCATGGAGAAATGGGAGCCTTGCTACGCTGATGGGTGGGATGTAACTTGCCAACAGCCACTCTGGAGAAGTGTACGGTGTGTTCTGAAACATCTAAAAAACACAGCTTGGAGAGCATAGGGCACTTCCACTCATGGGCGTATAAATTGGGAAAACTAAAAATCAGCAAGACACAGGCACCCCAAAGTTTAGGGCTGCTCTGTTGACAAGAACCCCCACTTCATTACACCTTAAATATCCTAGGAAAGCGAAAAATGGATAAAGAAGTGGTGGTCCTCATGTACAATGGAATATCACTCAGCCATGAAATCCACGTCATAAGGCTATTAGCAGCACGATGAGTGGATTTAGGTACGACGATTCTAAGTGAAATAAGTCACACAGAAAAAGACACTTATCATAAGATATCACTTAGAGAGGGAATGTAAAAACCGCTACACTTGAACTGAATTACAAAACAGAACAGAGTCACACGTTCAGAAAACACACTATGGCTGCTGAACGGGAAAGGTGAGGTGGGGTGATGCATAAAACAAGGGTTTCAAATTAGCTCAGATACCGTTCCATAAACCCAATATGTAAGAGACAAGACCTATTCCTTTTTCAGTGAACTGGACTCAACACCCCCTATTCACCGCACAAGAATATATCTGACTAGTAAGAATCTTCAAACCTATGTATTGATATCTCTCTGTAAGTGAGTCAAGGGGGTGTAAAGCGGCATAAACACAGCCGTGAAAAGCAGCTAAACCCCATTATAAAAATAAATTACTTTTCAAAACCCGTGAAACAAAGGCAGTGAAAGAGAGAGAAATTCTTACAAAATTCGTTCAGGGGCTGTGATGCAACCTGGATTGACCATATCTAGACCCACAGCTGATTGAGACATAAGGGTGGACACTCTTGGGGCTGAGAGGTTCGGTGAGGTTGGGTGAGCCAACGCAGACCCTTTCAAGTAATACTGCATGGTACCCATCCCATGGGTCCCAAATCTCCAGGTTCAAGGGCATCTTCCTACGTCGAAAACAGGCATGAGAAACCCAGAAGATGGTACACCGTGTGATCGGGAAAGGTTTCTAAAACGCACCTCATTTCTCATCTCCTTTGCTCGGGTTCGCCATTCCAGCCGATTTACTAGCCATCTCCCTCCTTGGAGAATCAGCACCTTTAACCTCCTGTTCCGTACAGGTTGCAATTTGTCCTGAGGATGAACGGGAAGAGGGGGAACCAATGAGAGACTAGCTCTAGGTGTTGGGACAGGCACAGGTCACTCTATTTTCCCATCAGGAAGAAGAATTAAGCACAAGCTCAGCCTGCCCCCCAGAACCAGAAGAGGGCCTGAAGCAATCCTGCGCTTTGGCGGCCAGCTCCCAAAAAAGCGAGTTGAAAAATGGAGCTCAGGGGCACTGCAATTCACAAACCTGCAGAGTTTTAAATGATACCTCTCGTCCACAAATATATTAAGGGAAGGCAACGAAGAGGCTTTGAAAGCAAGGCAGAATTGCAGGAAACAGATTTCAGGAGGTAGATTTGAATCGCCTTGAAAGAACATGAAAAGCGGCAAAACGTGGACAATGATGCCCTTGGCCAAAAAGGGCGTATGCGTTTTTTCCTGAATATATTCAGGAAAAAACGCATACGCCCTTTTTGGCCAACCAAGCAACCTGGAAAGGCCAATCAGCGCTCCAAAGAAGTCTCGCTTCCCAGCGGGCAAAAGGGCCATGCGGAAAAAAGTGTCCAAACCAGAAATGCAGGACCGGCCATGGAGAAATGGGAGCCTTGCTACGCTGATGGGTGGGATGTAAATTGCCAACAGCCACTCTGGAGAAGTGTACGGTGTGTTCTGAAACATCTAAAAAACACAGCTTGGAGAGCATAGGGCACTTCCACTCATGGGCGTATAAATTGGGAAAACTAAAAATCAGCAAGACACAGGCACCCCAAAGTTTAGGGCTGCTCTGTTGACAAGAACCCCCACTTCATTACACCTTAAATATCCTAGGAAAGAGAAAAATGGATAAAGAAGTGGTGGTCCTCATGTACAATGGAATATCACTCAGCCATGAAATCCACGTCATAAGGCTAGTAGCAGCACGATGAGTGGATTTAGGTACGACGATTCTAAGTGAAATAAGTCACACAGAGAAAGACACTTATCATAAGATATCACTTAGAGAGGGAATGTAAAAACCGCTACACTTGAACTGAATTACAAAACAGAACAGAGTCACACGTTCAGAAAACACACTATGGCTGCTGAACGGGAAAGGTGAGGTGGGGTGATGCCTAAAACAAGGGTTTCAAATTAGCTCAGATACCGTTCCATAAACCCAATATGTAAGAGACAAGACCTATTCCTTTTTCAGTGAACTGGACTCAACACCCCCTATTCACCGCACAAGAATATATCTGACTAGTAAGAATCTTCAAACCTATGTATTGATATCTCTCTGTAAGTGAGTCAAGGGGGTGTAAAGCGGCATAAACACAGCCGTGAAAAGCAGCTAAACCCCATTATAAAAATAAATTACTTTTCAAAACCCGTGAAACAAAGGCAGTGAAAGAGAGAGAAATTCTTACAAAATTCGTTCAGGGGCTGTGATGCAACCTGGATTGACCATATCTAGACCCACAGCTGATTGAGACATAAGGGTGGACACTCTTGGGGCTGAGAGGTTCGGTGAGGTTGGGTGAGCCAACGCAGACCCTTTCAAGTAATACTGCATGGTACCCATCCCATGGGTCCCAAATCTCCAGGTTCAAGGGCATCTTCCTACGTCGAAAACAGGCATGAGAAACCCAGAAGATGGTACACCGTGTGATCGGGAAAGGTTTCTAAAACGCACCTCATTTCTCATCTCCTTTGCTCGGGTTCGCCATTCCAGCCGATTTACTAGCCATCTCCCTCCTTGGAGAATCAGCACCTTTAACCTCCTGTTCCGTACAGGTTGCAATTTGTCCTGAGGATGAACGGGAAGAGGGGGAACCAATGAGAGACTAGCTCTAGGTGTTGGGACAGGCACAGGTCACTCTATTTTCCCATCAGGAAGAAGAATTAAGCACAAGCTCAGCCTGCCCCCCAGAACCAGAAGAGGGCCTGAAGCAATCCTGCGCTTTGGCGGCCAGCTCCCAAAAAAGCGAGTTGAAAAATGGAGCTCAGGGGCACTGCAATTCACAAACCTGCAGAGTTTTAAATGATACCTCTCGTCCACAAATATATTAAGGGAAGGCAACGAAGAGGCTTTGAAAGCAAGGCAGAATTGCAGGAAACAGATTTCAGGAGGTAGATTCGAATCGCCTTGAAAGAACATGAAAAGCGGCAAAACGTGGACAATGATGCCCTTGGCCAAAAAGGGCGTATGCGTTTTTTCCTGAATATATTCAGGAAAAAACGCATACGCCCTTTTTGGCCAACCAAGCAACCTGGAAAGGCCAATCAGCGCTCCAAAGAAGTCTCGCTTCCCAGCGGGCAAAAGGGCCATGCGGAAAAAAGTGTCCAAACCAGAAATGCAGGACCGGCCATGGAGAAATGGGAGCCTTGCTACGCTGATGGGTGGGATGTAACTTGCCAACAGCCACTCTGGAGAAGTGTACGGTGTGTTCTGAAACATCTAAAAAACACAGCTTGGAGAGCATAGGGCACTTCCACTCATGGGCGTATAAACTGGGAAAACTAAAAATCAGCAAGACACAGGCACCCCAAAGTTTAGGGCTACTCTGTTGACAAGAACCCCCACTTCATTACACCTTAAATATCCTAGGAAAGCGAAAAATGGATAAAGAAGTGGTGGTCCTCATGTACAATGGAATATCACTCAGCCATGAAATCCACGTCATAAGGCTAGTAGCAGCACGATGAGTGGATTTAGGTACGACGATTCTAAGTGAAATAAGTCACACAGAAAAAGACACTTATCATAAAATATCACTTAGAGAGGGAATGTAAAAACCGCTACACTTGAACTGAATTACAAAACAGAACAGAGTCACACGTTCAGAAAACACACTATGGCTGCTGAACGGGAAAGGTGAGGTGGGGTGATGCATAAAACAAGGGTTTCAAATTAGCTCAGATACCGTTCCATAAACCCAATATGTAAGAGACAAGACCTATTCCTTTTTCAGTGAACTGGACTCAACACCCCCTATTCACCGCACAAGAATATATCTGACTAGTAAGAATCTTCAAACCTATGTATTGATATCTCTCTGTAAGTGAGTCAAGGGGGTGTAAAGCGGCATAAACACAGCCGTGAAAAGCAGCTAAACCCCATTATAAAAATAAATTACTTTTCAAAACCCGTGAAACAAAGGCAGTGAAAGAGAGAGAAATTCTTACAAAATTCGTTCAGGGGCTGTGATGCAACCTGGATTGACCATATCTAGACCCACAGCTGATTGAGACATAAGGGTGGACACTCTTGGGGCTGAGAGGTTCGGTGAGGTTGGGTGAGCCAACGCAGACCCTTTCAAGTAATACTGCATGGTACCCATCCCATGGGTCCCAAATCTCCAGGTTCAAGGGCATCTTCCTACGTCGAAAACAGGCATGAGAAACCCAGAAGATGGTACACCGTGTGATCGGGAAAGGTTTCTAAAACGCACCTCATTTCTCATCTCCTTTGCTCGGGTTCGCCATTCCAGCCGATTTACTAGCCATCTCCCTCCTTGGAGAATCAGCACCTTTAACCTCCTGTTCCGTACAGGTTGCAATTTGTCCTGAGGATGAACGGGAAGAGGGGGAACCAATGAGAGACTAGCTCTAGGTGTTGGGACAGGCACAGGTCACTCTATTTTCCCATCAGGAAGAAGAATTAAGCACAAGCTCAGCCTGCCCCCCAGAACCAGAAGAGGGCCTGAAGCAATCCTGCGCTTTGGCGGCCAGCTCCCAAAAAAGCGAGTTGAAAAATGGAGCTCAGGGGCACTGCAATTCACAAACCTGCAGAGTTTTAAATGATACCTCTCGTCCACAAATATATTAAGGGAAGGCAACGAAGAGGCTTTGAAAGCAAGGCAGAATTGCAGGAAACAGATTTCAGGAGGTAGATTCGAATCGCCTTGAAAGCACATGAAAAGCGGCAAAACGTGGACAATGATGCCCTTGGCCAAAAAGGGCGTATGCGTTTTTTCCTGAATATATTCAGGAAAAAACGCATACGCCCTTTTTGGCCAACCAAGCAACCTGGAAAGGCCAATCAGCGCTCCAAAGAAGTCTCGCTTCCCAGCGGGCAAAAGGGCCATGCGGAAAAAAGTGTCCAAACCAGAAATGCAGGACCGGCCATGGAGAAATGGGAGCCTTGCTACGCTGATGGGTGGGATGTAACTTGCCAACAGCCACTCTGGAGAAGTGTACGGTGTGTTCTGAAACATCTAAAAAACACAGCTTGGAGAGCATAGGGCACTTCCACTCATGGGCGTATAAATTGGGAAAACTAAAAATCAGCAAGACACAGGCACCCCAAAGTTTAGGGCTGCTCTGTTGACAAGAACCCCCACTTCATTACACCTTAAATATCCTAGGAAAGCGAAAAATGGATAAAGAAGTGGTGGTCCTCATGTACAATGGAATATCACTCAGCCATGAAATCCACGTCATAAGGCTAGTAGCAGCACGATGAGTGGATTTAGGTACGACGATTCTAACTGAAATAAGTCACACAGAAAAAGACACTTATCATAAGATATCACTTAGAGAGGGAATGTAAAAACCGCTACACTTGAACTGAATTACAAAACAGAACAGAGTCACACGTTCAGAAAACACACTATGGCTGCTGAACGGGAAAGGTGAGGTGGGGTGATGCATAAAACAAGGGTTTCAAATTAGCTCCGATACCGTTCCATAAACCCAATATGTAAGAGACAAGACCTATTCCTTTTTCAGTGAACTGGACTCAACACCCCCTATTCACCGCACAAGAATATATCTGACTAGTAAGAATCTTCAAACCTATGTATTGATATCTCTCTGTAAGTGAGTCAAGGGGGTGTAAAGCGGCATAAACACAGCCGTGAAAAGCAGCTAAACCCCATTATAAAAATAAATTACTTTTCAAAACCCGTGAAACAAAGGCAGTGAAAGAGAGAGAAATTCTTACAAAATTCGTTCAGGGGCTGTGATGCAACCTGGATTGACCATATCTAGACCCACAGCTGATTGAGACATAAGGGTGGACACTCTTGGGGCTGAGAGGTTCGGTGAGGTTGGGTGAGCCAACGCAGACCCTTTCAAGTAATACTGCATGGTACCCATCCCATGGGTCCCAAATCTCCAGGTTCAAGGGCATCTTCCTACGTCGAAAACAGGCATGAGAAACCCAGAAGATGGTACACCGTGTGATCGGGAAAGGTTTCTAAAACGCACCTCATTTCTCATCTCCTTTGCTCGGGTTCGCCATTCCAGCCGATTTACTAGCCATCTCCCTCCTTGGAGAATCAGCACCTTTAACCTCCTGTTCCGTACAGGTTGCAATTTGTCCTGAGGATGAACGGGAAGAGGGGGAACCAATGAGAGACTAGCTCTAGGTGTTGGGACAGGCACAGGTCACTCTATTTTCCCATCAGGAAGAAGAATTAAGCACAAGCTCAGCCTGCCCCCCAGAACCAGAAGAGGGCCTGAAGCAATCCTGCGCTTTTGCGGCCAGCTCCCAAAAAAGCGAGTTGAAAAATGGAGCTCAGGGGCACTGCAATTCACAAACCTGCAGAGTTTTAAATGATACCTCTCGTCCACAAATATATTAAGGGAAGGCAACGAAGAGGCTTTGAAAGCAAGGCAGAATTGCAGGAAACAGATTTCAGGAGGTAGATTCGAATCGCCTTGAAAGCACATGAAAAGCGGCAAAACGTGGACAATGATGCCCTTGGCCAAAAAGGGCGTATGCGTTTTTTCCTGAATATATTCAGGAAAAAACGCATACGCCCTTTTTGGCCAACCAAGCCACCTGGAAAGGCCAATCAGCGCTCCAAAGAAGTCTCGCTTCCCAGCGGGCAAAAGGGCCATGCGGAAAAAAGTGTCCAAACCAGAAATGCAGGACCGGCCATGGAGAAATGGGAGCCTTGCTACGCTGATGGGTGGGATGTAACTTGCCAACAGCCACTCTGGAGAAGTGTACGGTGTGTTCTGAAACATCTAAAAAACACAGCTTGGAGAGCATAGGGCACTTCCACTCATGGGCGTATAAATTGGGAAAACTAAAAATCAGCAAGACACAGGCACCCCAAAGTTTAGGGCTGCTCTGTTGACAAGAACCCCCACTTCATTACACCTTAAATATCCTAGGAAAGCGAAAAATGGATAAAGAAGTGGTGGTCCTCATGTACAATGGAATATCACTCAGCCATGAAATCCACGTCATAAGGCTAGTAGCAGCACGATGAGTGGATTTAGGTACGACGATTCTAAGTGAAATAAGTCACACAGAAAAAGACACTTATCATAAGATATCACTTAGAGAGGGAATGTAAAAACCGCTACACTTGAACTGAATTACAAAACAGAACAGAGTCACACGTTCAGAAAACACACTATGGCTGCTGAACGGGAAAGGTGAGGTGGGGTGATGCATAAAACAAGGGTTTCAAATTAGCTCCGATACCGTTCCATAAACCCAATATGTAAGAGACAAGACCTATTCCTTTTTCAGTGAACTGGACTCAACACCCCCTATTCACCGCACAAGAATATATCTGAGTAGTAAGAATCTTCAAACCTATGTATTGATATCTCTCTGTAAGTGAGTCAAGGGGGTGTAAAGCGGCATAAACACAGCCGTGAAAAGCAGCTAAACCCCATTATAAAAATAAATTACTTTTCAAAACCCGTGAAACAAAGGCAGTGAAAGAGAGAGAAATTCTTACAAAATTCGTTCAGGGGCTGTGATGCAACCTGGATTGACCATATCTAGACCCACAGCTGATTGAGACATAAGGGTGGACACTCTTGGGGCTGAGAGGTTCGGTGAGGTTGGGTGAGCCAACGCAGACCCTTTCAAGTAATACTGCATGGTACCCATCCCATGGGTCCCAAATCTCCAGGTTCAAGGGCATCTTCCTACGTCGAAAACAGGCATGAGAAACCCAGAAGATGGTACACCGTGTGATCGGGAAAGGTTTCTAAAACGCACCTCATTTCTCATCTCCTTTGCTCGGGTTCGCCATTCCAGCCGATTTACTAGCCATCTCCCTCCTTGGAGAATCAGCACCTTTAACCTCCTGTTCCGTACAGGTTGCAATTTGTCCTGAGGATGAACGGGAAGAGGGGGAACCAATGAGAGACTAGCTCTAGGTGTTGGGACAGGCACAGGTCACTCTATTTTCCCATCAGGAAGAAGAATTAAGCACAAGCTCAGCCTGCCCCCCAGAACCAGAAGAGGGCC
This sequence comes from Balaenoptera acutorostrata, assembly GCF_949987535.1. Lineage (NCBI taxonomy): Eukaryota > Metazoa > Chordata > Mammalia > Artiodactyla > Balaenopteridae > Balaenoptera > Balaenoptera acutorostrata. The sequence continues at coordinate 66,597 of NW_026646727.1, forward strand.
TGAAGCAATCCTGCGCTTTTGCGGCCAGCTCCCAAAAAAGCGAGTTGAAAAATGGAGCTCAGGGGCACTGCAATTCACAAACCTGCAGAGTTTTAAATGATACCTCTCGTCCACAAATATATTAAGGGAAGGCAACGAAGAGGCTTTGAAAGCAAGGCAGAATTGCAGGAAACAGATTTCAGGAGGTAGATTCGAATCGCCTTGAAAGCACATGAAAAGCGGCAAAACGTGGACAATGATGCCCTTGGCCAAAAAGGGCGTATGCGTTTTTTCCTGAATATACTCAGGAAAAAACGCATACGCCCTTTTTGGCCAACCAAGCAACCTGGAAAGGCCAATCAGCGCTCCAAAGAAGTCTCGCTTCCCAGCGGGCAAAAGGGCCATGCGGAAAAAAGTGTCCAAACCAGAAATGCAGGACCGGCCATGGAGAAATGGGAGCCTTGCTACGCTGATGGGTGGGATGTAACTTGCCAACAGCCACTCTGGAGAAGTGTACGGTGTGTTCTGAAACATCTAAAAAACACAGCTTGGAGAGCATAGGGCACTTCCACTCATGGGCGTATAAATTGGGAAAACTAAAAATCAGCAAGACACAGGCACCCCAAAGTTTAGGGCTGCTCTGTTGACAAGAACCCCCACTTCATTACACCTTAAATATCCTAGGAAAGCGAAAAATGGATAAAGAAGTGGTGGTCCTCATGTACAATGGAATATCACTCAGCCATGAAATCCACGTCATAAGGCTAGTAGCAGCACGATGAGTGGATTTAGGTACGACGATTCTAAGTGAAATAAGTCACACAGAAAAAGACACTTATCATAAGATATCACTTAGAGAGGGAATGTAAAAACCGCTACACTTGAACTGAATTACAAAACAGAACAGAGTCACACGTTCAGAAAACACACTATGGCTGCTGAACGGGAAAGGTGAGGTGGGGTGATGCATAAAACAAGGGTTTCAAATTAGCTCCGATACCGTTCCATAAACCCAATATGTAAGAGACAAGACCTATTCCTTTTTCAGTGAACTGGACTCAACACCCCCTATTCACCGCACAAGAATATATCTGACTAGTAAGAATCTTCAAACCTATGTATTGATATCTCTCTGTAAGTGAGTCAAGGGGGTGTAAAGCGGCATAAACACAGCCGTGAAAAGCAGCTAAACCCCATTATAAAAATAAATTACTTTTCAAAACCCGTGAAACAAAGGCAGTGAAAGAGAGAGAAATTCTTACAAAATTCGTTCAGGGGCTGTGATGCAACCTGGATTGACCATATCTAGACCCACAGCTGATTGAGACATAAGGGTGGACACTCTTGGGGCTGAGAGGTTCGGTGAGGTTGGGTGAGCCAACGCAGACCCTTTCAAGTAATACTGCATGGTACCCATCCCATGGGTCCCAAATCTCCAGGTTCAAGGGCATCTTCCTACGTCGAAAACAGGCATGAGAAACCCAGAAGATGGTACACCGTGTGATCGGGAAAGGTTTCTAAAACGCACCTCATTTCTCATCTCCTTTGCTCGGGTTCGCCATTCCAGCCGATTTACTAGCCATCTCCCTCCTTGGAGAATCAGCACCTTTAACCTCCTGTTCCGTACAGGTTGCAATTTGTCCTGAGGATGAACGGGAAGAGGGGGAACCAATGAGAGACTAGCTCTAGGTGTTGGGACAGGCACAGGTCACTCTATTTTCCCATCAGGAAGAAGAATTAAGCACAAGCTCAGCCTGCCCCCCAGAACCAGAAGAGGGCCTGAAGCAATCCTGCGCTTTGGCGGCCAGCTCCCAAAAAAGCGAGTTGAAAAATGGAGCTCAGGGGCACTGCAATTCACAAACCTGCAGAGTTTTAAATGATACCTCTCGTCCACAAATATATTAAGGGAAGGCAACGAAGAGGCTTTGAAAGCAAGGCAGAATTGCAGGAAACAGATTTCAGGAGGTAGATTCGAATCGCCTTGAAAGCACATGAAAAGCGGCAAAACGTGGACAATGATGCCCTTGGCCAAAAAGGGCGTATGCGTTTTTTCCTGAATATATTCAGGAAAAAACGCATACGCCCTTTTTGGCCAACCAAGCAACCTGGAAAGGCCAATCAGCGCTCCAAAGAAGTCTCGCTTCCCAGCGGGCAAAAGGGCCATGCGGAAAAAAGTGTCCAAACCAGAAATGCAGGACCGGCCATGGAGAAATGGGAGCCTTGCTACGCTGATGGGTGGGATTTAACTTGCCAACAGCCACTCTGGAGAAGTGTACGGTGTGTTCTGAAACATCTAAAAAACACAGCTTGGAGAGCATAGGGCACTTCCACTCATGGGCGTATAAATTGGGAAAACTAAAAATCAGCAAGACACAGGCACCCCAAAGTTTAGGGCTGCTCTGTTGACAAGAACCCCCACTTCATTACACCTTAAATATCCTAGGAAAGCGAAAAATGGATAAAGAAGTGGTGGTCCTCATGTACAATGGAATATCACTCAGCCATGAAATCCACGTCATAAGGCTAGTAGCAGCACGATGAGTGGATTTAGGTACGACGATTCTAACTGAAATAAGTCACACAGAAAAAGACACTTATCATAAGATATCACTTAGAGAGGGAATGTAAAAACCGCTACACTTGAACTGAATTACAAAACAGAACAGAGTCACACGTTCAGAAAACACACTATGGCTGCTGAACGGGAAAGGTGAGGTGGGGTGATGCATAAAACAAGGGTTTCAAATTAGCTCCGATACCGTTCCATAAACCCAATATGTAAGAGACAAGACCTATTCCTTTTTCAGTGAACTGGACTCAACACCCCCTATTCACCGCACAAGAATATATCTGACTAGTAAGAATCTTCAAACCTATGTATTGATATCTCTCTGTAAGTGAGTCAAGGGGGTGTAAAGCGGCATAAACACAGCCGTGAAAAGCAGCTAAACCCCATTATAAAAATAAATTACTTTTCAAAACCCGTGAAACAAAGGCAGTGAAAGAGAGAGAAATTCTTACAAAATTCGTTCAGGGGCTGTGATGCAACCTGGATTGACCATATCTAGACCCACAGCTGATTGAGACATAAGGGTGGACACTCTTGGGGCTGAGAGGTTCGGTGAGGTTGGGTGAGCCAACGCAGACCCTTTCAAGTAATACTGCATGGTACCCATCCCATGGGTCCCAAATCTCCAGGTTCAAGGGCATCTTCCTACGTCGAAAACAGGCATGAGAAACCCAGAAGATGGTACACCGTGTGATCGGGAAAGGTTTCTAAAACGCACCTCATTTCTCATCTCCTTTGCTCGGGTTCGCCATTCCAGCCGATTTACTAGCCATCTCCCTCCTTGGAGAATCAGCACCTTTAACCTCCTGTTCCGTACAGGTTGCAATTTGTCCTGAGGATGAACGGGAAGAGGGGGAACCAATGAGAGACTAGCTCTAGGTGTTGGGACAGGCACAGGTCACTCTATTTTCCCATCAGGAAGAAGAATTAAGCACAAGCTCAGCCTGCCCCCCAGAACCAGAAGAGGGCCTGAAGCAATCCTGCGCTTTTGCGGCCAGCTCCCAAAAAAGCGAGTTGAAAAATGGAGCTCAGGGGCACTGCAATTCACAAACCTGCAGAGTTTTAAATGATACCTCTCGTCCACAAATATATTAAGGGAAGGCAACGAAGAGGCTTTGAAAGCAAGGCAGAATTGCAGGAAACAGATTTCAGGAGGTAGATTCGAATCGCCTTGAAAGCACATGAAAAGCGGCAAAACGTGGACAATGATGCCCTTGGCCAAAAAGGGCGTATGCGTTTTTTCCTGAATATATTCAGGAAAAAACGCATACGCCCTTTTTGGCCAACCAAGCCACCTGGAAAGGCCAATCAGCGCTCCAAAGAAGTCTCGCTTCCCAGCGGGCAAAAGGGCCATGCGGAAAAAAGTGTCCAAACCAGAAATGCAGGACCGGCCATGGAGAAATGGGAGCCTTGCTACGCTGATGGGTGGGATGTAACTTGCCAACAGCCACTCTGGAGAAGTGTACGGTGTGTTCTGAAACATCTAAAAAACACAGCTTGGAGAGCATAGGGCACTTCCACTCATGGGCGTATAAATTGGGAAAACTAAAAATCAGCAAGACACAGGCACCCCAAAGTTTAGGGCTGCTCTGTTGACAAGAACCCCCACTTCATTACACCTTAAATATCCTAGGAAAGCGAAAAATGGATAAAGAAGTGGTGGTCCTCATGTACAATGGAATATCACTCAGCCATGAAATCCACGTCATAAGGCTAGTAGCAGCACGATGAGTGGATTTAGGTACGACGATTCTAAGTGAAATAAGTCACACAGAAAAAGACACTTATCATAAGATATCACTTAGAGAGGGAATGTAAAAACCGCTACACTTGAACTGAATTACAAAACAGAACAGAGTCACACGTTCAGAAAACACACTATGGCTGCTGAACGGGAAAGGTGAGGTGGGGTGATGCATAAAACAAGGGTTTCAAATTAGCTCCGATACCGTTCCATAAACCCAATATGTAAGAGACAAGACCTATTCCTTTTTCAGTGAACTGGACTCAACACCCCCTATTCACCGCACAAGAATATATCTGAGTAGTAAGAATCTTCAAACCTATGTATTGATATCTCTCTGTAAGTGAGTCAAGGGGGTGTAAAGCGGCATAAACACAGCCGTGAAAAGCAGCTAAACCCCATTATAAAAATAAATTACTTTTCAAAACCCGTGAAACAAAGGCAGTGAAAGAGAGAGAAATTCTTACAAAATTCGTTCAGGGGCTGTGATGCAACCTGGATTGACCATATCTAGACCCACAGCTGATTGAGACATAAGGGTGGACACTCTTGGGGCTGAGAGGTTCGGTGAGGTTGGGTGAGCCAACGCAGACCCTTTCAAGTAATACTGCATGGTACCCATCCCATGGGTCCCAAATCTCCAGGTTCAAGGGCATCTTCCTACGTCGAAAACAGGCATGAGAAACCCAGAAGATGGTACACCGTGTGATCGGGAAAGGTTTCTAAAACGCACCTCATTTCTCATCTCCTTTGCTCGGGTTCACCATTCCAGCCGATTTACTAGCCATCTCCCTCCTTGGAGAATCAGCACCTTTAACCTCCTGTTCCGTACAGGTTGCAATTTGTCCTGAGGATGAACGGGAAGAGGGGGAACCAATGAGAGACTAGCTCTAGGTGTTGGGACAGGCACAGGTCACTCTATTTTCCCATCAGGAAGAAGAATTAAGCACAAGCTCAGCCTGCCCCCCAGAACCAGAAGAGGGCCTGAAGCAATCCTGCGCTTTTGCGGCCAGCTCCCAAAAAAGCGAGTTGAAAAATGGAGCTCAGGGGCACTGCAATTCACAAACCTGCAGAGTTTTAAATGATACCTCTCGTCCACAAATATATTAAGGGAAGGCAACGAAGAGGCTTTGAAAGCAAGGCAGAATTGCAGGAAACAGATTTCAGGAGGTAGATTCGAATCGCCTTGAAAGCACATGAAAAGCGGCAAAACGTGGACAATGATGCCCTTGGCCAAAAAGGGCGTATGCGTTTTTTCCTGAATATACTCAGGAAAAAACGCATACGCCCTTTTTGGCCAACCAAGCAACCTGGAAAGGCCAATCAGCGCTCCAAAGAAGTCTCGCTTCCCAGCGGGCAAAAGGGCCATGCGGAAAAAAGTGTCCAAACCAGAAATGCAGGACCGGCCATGGAGAAATGGGAGCCTTGCTACGCTGATGGGTGGGATGTAACTTGCCAACAGCCACTCTGGAGAAGTGTACGGTGTGTTCTGAAACATCTAAAAAACACAGCTTGGAGAGCATAGGGCACTTCCACTCATGGGCGTATAAATTGGGAAAACTAAAAATCAGCAAGACACAGGCACCCCAAAGTTTAGGGCTGCTCTGTTGACAAGAACCCCCACTTCATTACACCTTAAATATCCTAGGAAAGCGAAAAATGGATAAAGAAGTGGTGGTCCTCATGTACAATGGAATATCACTCAGCCATGAAATCCACGTCATAAGGCTAGTAGCAGCACGATGAGTGGATTTAGGTACGACGATTCTAAGTGAAATAAGTCACACAGAAAAAGACACTTATCATAAGATATCACTTAGAGAGGGAATGTAAAAACCGCTACACTTGAACTGAATTACAAAACAGAACAGAGTCACACGTTCAGAAAACACACTATGGCTGCTGAACGGGAAAGGTGAGGTGGGGTGATGCATAAAACAAGGGTTTCAAATTAGCTCCGATACCGTTCCATAAACCCAATATGTAAGAGACAAGACCTATTCCTTTTTCAGTGAACTGGACTCAACACCCCCTATTCACCGCACAAGAATATATCTGACTAGTAAGAATCTTCAAACCTATGTATTGATATCTCTCTGTAAGTGAGTCAAGGGGGTGTAAAGCGGCATAAACACAGCCGTGAAAAGCAGCTAAACCCCATTATAAAAATAAATTACTTTTCAAAACCCGTGAAACAAAGGCAGTGAAAGAGAGAGAAATTCTTACAAAATTCGTTCAGGGGCTGTGATGCAACCTGGATTGACCATATCTAGACCCACAGCTGATTGAGACATAAGGGTGGACACTCTTGGGGCTGAGAGGTTCGGTGAGGTTGGGTGAGCCAACGCAGACCCTTTCAAGTAATACTGCATGGTACCCATCCCATGGGTCCCAAATCTCCAGGTTCAAGGGCATCTTCCTACGTCGAAAACAGGCATGAGAAACCCAGAAGATGGTACACCGTGTGATCGGGAAAGGTTTCTAAAACGCACCTCATTTCTCATCTCCTTTGCTCGGGTTCGCCATTCCAGCCGATTTACTAGCCATCTCCCTCCTTGGAGAATCAGCACCTTTAACCTCCTGTTCCGTACAGGTTGCAATTTGTCCTGAGGATGAACGGGAAGAGGGGGAACCAATGAGAGACTAGCTCTAGGTGTTGGGACAGGCACAGGTCACTCTATTTTCCCATCAGGAAGAAGAATTAAGCACAAGCTCAGCCTGCCCCCCAGAACCAGAAGAGGGCCTGAAGCAATCCTGCGCTTTGGCGGCCAGCTCCCAAAAAAGCGAGTTGAAAAATGGAGCTCAGGGGCACTGCAATTCACAAACCTGCAGAGTTTTAAATGATACCTCTCGTCCACAAATATATTAAGGGAAGGCAACGAAGAGGCTTTGAAAGCAAGGCAGAATTGCAGGAAACAGATTTCAGGAGGTAGATTCGAATCGCCTTGAAAGCACATGAAAAGCGGCAAAACGTGGACAATGATGCCCTTGGCCAAAAAGGGCGTATGCGTTTTTTCCTGAATATATTCAGGAAAAAACGCATACGCCCTTTTTGGCCAACCAAGCAACCTGGAAAGGCCAATCAGCGCTCCAAAGAAGTCTCGCTTCCCAGCGGGCAAAAGGGCCATGCGGAAAAAAGTGTCCAAACCAGAAATGCAGGACCGGCCATGGAGAAATGGGAGCCTTGCTACGCTGATGGGTGGGATGTAACTTGCCAACAGCCACTCTGGAGAAGTGTACGGTGTGTTCTGAAACATCTAAAAAACACAGCTTGGAGAGCATAGGGCACTTCCACTCATGGGCGTATAAATTGGGAAAACTAAAAATCAGCAAGACACAGGCACCCCAAAGTTTAGGGCTGCTCTGTTGACAAGAACCCCCACTTCATTACACCTTAAATATCCTAGGAAAGCGAAAAATGGATAAAGAAGTGGTGGTCCTCATGTACAATGGAATATCACTCAGCCATGAAATCCACGTCATAAGGCTAGTAGCAGCACGATGAGTGGATTTAGGTACGACGATTCTAAGTGAAATAAGTCACACAGAAAAAGACACTTATCATAAGATATCACTTAGAGAGGGAATGTAAAAACCGCTACACTTGAACTGAATTACAAAACAGAACAGAGTCACACGTTCAGAAAACACACTATGGCTGCTGAACGGGAAAGGTGAGGTGGGGTGATGCATAAAACAAGGGTTTCAAATTAGCTCAGATACCGTTCCATAAACCCAATATGTAAGAGACAAGACCTATTCCTTTTTCAGTGAACTGGACTCAACACCCCCTATTCACCGCACAAGAATATATCTGACTAGTAAGAATCTTCAAACCTATGTATTGATATCTCTCTGTAAGTGAGTCAAGGGGGTGTAAAGCGGCATAAACACAGCCGTGAAAAGCAGCTAAACCCCATTATAAAAATAAATTACTTTTCAAAACCCGTGAAACAAAGGCAGTGAAAGAGAGAGAAATTCTTACAAAATTCGTTCAGGGGCTGTGATGCAACCTGGATTGACCATATCTAGACCCACAGCTGATTGAGACATAAGGGTGGACACTCTTGGGGCTGAGAGGTTCGGTGAGGTTGGGTGAGCCAACGCAGACCCTTTCAAGTAATACTGCATGGTACCCATCCCATGGGTCCCAAATCTCCAGTTTCAAGGGCATCTTCCTACGTCGAAAACAGGCATGAGAAACCCAGAAGATGGTGCACCGTGTGATCGGGAAAGGTTTCTAAAACGCACCTCATTTCTCATCTCCTTTGCTCGGGTTCGCCATTCCAGCCGATTTACTAGCCATCTCCCTCCTTGGAGAATCAGCACCTTTAACCTCCTGTTCCGTACAGGTTGCAATTTGTCCTGAGGATGAACGGGAAGAGGGGGAACCAATGAGAGACTAGCTCTAGGTGTTGGGACAGGCACAGGTCACTCTATTTTCCCATCAGGAAGAAGAATTAAGCACAAGCTCAGCCTGCCCCCCAGAACCAGAAGAGGGCCTGAAGCAATCCTGTGCTTTTGCGGCCAGCTCCCAAAAAAGCGAGTTGAAAAATGGAGCTCAGGGGCACTGCAATTCACAAACCTGCAGAGTTTTAAATGATACCTCTCGTCCACAAATATATTAAGGGAAGGCAACGAAGAGGCTTTGAAAGCAAGGCAGAATTGCAGGAAACAGATTTCAGGAGGTAGATTCGAATCGCCTTGAAAGCACATGAAAAGCGGCAAAACGTGGACAATGATGCCCTTGGCCAAAAAGGGCGTATGCGTTTTTTCCTGAATATATTCAGGAAAAAACGCATACGCCCTTTTTGGCCAACCAAGCAACCTGGAAAGGCCAATCAGCGCTCCAAAGAAGTCTCGCTTCCCAGCGGGCAAAAGGGCCATGCGGAAAAAAGTGTCCAAACCAGAAATGCAGGACCGGCCATGGAGAAATGGGAGCCTTGCTACGCTGATGGGTGGGATGTAAATTGCCAACAGCCACTCTGGAGAAGTGTACGGTGTGTTCTGAAACATCTAAAAAACACAGCTTGGAGAGCATAGGGCACTTCCACTCATGGGCGTATAAATTGGGAAAACTAAAAATCAGCAAGACACAGGCACCCCAAAGTTTAGGGCTGCTCTGTTGACAAGAACCCCCACTTCATTACACCTTAAATATCCTAGGAAAGAGAAAAATGGATAAAGAAGTTGTGGTCCTCATGTACAATGGAATATCACTCAGCCATGAAATCCACGTCATAAGGCTAGTAGCAGCACGATGAGTGGATTTAGGTACGACGATTCTAAGTGAAATAAGTCACACAGAGAAAGACACTTATCATAAGATATCACTTAGAGAGGGAATGTAAAACCCGCTACACTTGAACTGAATTACAAAACAGAACAGAGTCACACGTTCAGAAAACACACTATGGCTGCTGAACGGGAAAGGTGAGGTGGGGTGATGCATAAAACAAGGGTTTCAAATTAGCTCAGATACCGTTCCATAAACCCAATATGTAAGAGACAAGACCTATTCCTTTTTCAGTGAACTGGACTCAACACCCCCTATTCACCGCACAAGAATATATCTGACTAGTAAGAATCTTCAAACCTATGTATTGATATCTCTCTGTAAGTGAGTCAAGGGGGTGTAAAGCGGCATAAACACAGCCGTGAAAAGCAGCTAAACCCCATTATAAAAATAAATTACTTTTCAAACTCCGTGAAACAAAGGCAGTGAAAGAGAGAGAAATTCTTACAAAATTCGTTCAGGGGCTGTGATGCAACCTGGATTGACCATATCTAGACCCACAGCTGATTGCGACATAAGGGTGGACACTCTTGGGGCTGAGAGGTTCGGTGAGGTTGGGTGAGCCAACGCAGACCCTTTCAAGTAATACTGCATGGTACCCATCCCATGCGTCCCAAATCTCCAGGTTCAAGGGCATCTTCCTACGTCGAAAACAGGCATGAGAAACCCAGAAGATGGTACACCGTGTGATCGGGAAAGGTTTCTAAAACGCACCTCATTTCTCATCTCCTTTGCTCGGGTTCGCCATTCCAGCCGATTTACTAGCCATCTCCCTCCTTGGAGAATCAGCACCTTTAACCTCCTGTTCCGTACAGGTTGCAATTTGTCCTGAGGATGAACGGGAAGAGGGGGAACCAATGAGAGACTAGCTCTAGGTGTTGGGACAGGCACAGGTCACTCTATTTTCCCATCAGGAAGAAGAATTAAGCACAAGCTCAGCCTGCCCCCCAGAACCAGAAGAGGGCCTGAAGCAATCCTGCGCTTTTGCGGCCAGCTCCCAAAAAAGCGAGTTGAAAAATGGAGCTCAGGGGCACTGCAATTCACAAACCTGCAGAGTTTTAAATGATACCTCTTGTCCACAAATATACTAAGGGAAGGCAACGAAGAGGCTTTGAAAGCAAGGCAGAATTGCAGGAAACAGATTTCAGGAGGTAGATTCGAATCGCCTTGAAAGCACATGAAAAGCGGCAAAACGTGGACAATGATGCCCTTGGCCAAAAAGGGCGTATGCGTTTTTTCCTGAATATATTCAGGAAAAAACGCATACGCCCTTTTTGGCCAACCAAGCAACCTGGAAAGGCCAATCAGCGCTCCAAAGAAGTCTCGCTTCCCAGCGGGCAAAAGGGCCATGCGGAAAAAAGTGTCCAAACCAGAAATGCAGGACCGGCCATGGAGAAATGGGAGCCTTGCTACGCTGATGGGTGGGATGTAAATTGCCAACAGCCACTCTGGAGAAGTGTACGGTGTGTTCTGAAACATCTAAAAAACACAGCTTGGAGAGCATAGGGCACTTCCACTCATGGGCGTATAAATTGGGAAAACTAAAAATCAGCAAGACACAGGCACCCCAAAGTTTAGGGCTGCTCTGTTGACAAGAACCCCCACTTCATTACACCTTAAATATCCTAGGAAAGAGAAAAATGGATAAAGAAGTTGTGGTCCTCATGTACAATGGAATATCACTCAGCCATGAAATCCACGTCATAAGGCTAGTAGCAGCACGATGAGTGGATTTAGGTACGACGATTCTAAGTGAAATAAGTCACACAGAAAAAGACACTTATCATAAGATATCACTTAGAGAGGGAATGTAAAAACCGCTACACTTGAACTGAATTACAAAACAGAACAGAGTCACACGTTCAGAAAACACACTATGGCTGCTGAACGGGAAAGGTGAGGTGGGGTGATGCATAAAACAAGGGTTTCAAATTAGCTCAGATACCGTTCCATAAACCCAATATGTAAGAGACAAGACCTATTCCTTTTTCAGTGAACTGGACTCATCACCCCCTATTCACCACACAAGAATATATCTGACTAGTAAGAATCTTCAAACCTATGTATTGATATCTCTCTGTAAGTGAGTCAAGGGGGTGTAAAGCGGCATAAACACAGCCGTGAAAAGCAGCTAAACCCCATTATAAAAATAAATTACTTTTCAAAACCCGTGAAACAAAGGCAGTGAAAGAGAGAGAAATTCTTACAAAATTCGTTCAGGGGCTGTGATGCAACCTGGATTGACCATATCTAGACCCACAGCTGATTGAGACATAAGGGTGGACACTCTTGGGGCTGAGAGGTTCGGTGAGGTTGGGTGAGCCAACGCAGACCCTTTCAAGTAATACTGCATGGTACCCATCCCATGGGTCCCAAATCTCCAGGTTCAAGGGCATCTTCCTACGTCGAAAACAGGCATGAGAAACCCAGAAGATGGTACACCGTGTGATCGGGAAAGGTTTCTAAAACGCACCTCATTTCTCATCTCCTTTGCTCGGGTTCGCCATTCCAGCCGATTTACTAGCCATCTCCCTCCTTGGAGAATCAGCACCTTTAACCTCCTGTTCCGTACAGGTTGCAATTTGTCCTGAGGATGAACGGGAAGAGGGGGAACCAATGAGAGACTAGCTCTAGGTGTTGGGACAGGCACAGGTCACTCTATTTTCCCATCAGGAAGAAGAATTAAGCACAAGCTCAGCCTGCCCCCCAGAACCAGAAGAGGGCCTGAAGCAATCCTGCGCTTTTGCGGCCAGCTCCCAAAAAAGCGAGTTGAAAAATGGAGCTCAGGGGCACTGCAATTCACAAACCTGCAGAGTTTTAAATGATACCTCTTGTCCACAAATATACTAAGGGAAGGCAACGAAGAGGCTTTGAAAGCAAGGCAGAATTGCAGGAAACAGATTTCAGGAGGTAGATTCGAATCGCCTTGAAAGCACATGAAAAGCGGCAAAACGTGGACAATGATGCCCTTGGCCAAAAAGGGCGTATGCGTTTTTTCCTGAATATATTCAGGAAAAAACGCATACGCCCTTTTTGGCCAACCAAGCAACCTGGAAAGGCCAATCAGCGCTCCAAAGAAGTCTCGCTTCCCAGCGGGCAAAAGGGCCATGCGGAAAAAAGTGTCCAAACCAGAAATGCAGGACCGGCCATGGAGAAATGGGAGCCTTGCTACGCTGATGGGTGGGATGTAAATTGCCAACAGCCACTCTGGAGAAGTGTACGGTGTGTTCTGAAACATCTAAAAAACACAGCTTGGAGAGCATAGGGCACTTCCACTCATGGGCGTATAAATTGGGAAAACTAAAAATCAGCAAGACACAGGCACCCCAAAGTTTAGGGCTGCTCTGTTGACAAGAACCCCCACTTCATTACACCTTAAATATCCTAGGAAAGAGAAAAATGGATAAAGAAGTTGTGGTCCTCATGTACAATGGAATATCACTCAGCCATGAAATCCACGTCATAAGGCTAGTAGCAGCACGATGAGTGGATTTAGGTACGACGATTCTAAGTGAAATAAGTCACACAGAAAAAGACACTTATCATAAGATATCACTTAGAGAGGGAATGTAAAAACCGCTACACTTGAACTGAATTACAAAACAGAACAGAGTCACACGTTCAGAAAACACACTATGGCTGCTGAACGGGAAAGGTGAGGTGGGGTGATGCATAAAACAAGGGTTTCAAATTAGCTCAGATACCGTTCCATAAACCCAATATGTAAGAGACAAGACCTATTCCTTTTTCAGTGAACTGGACTCAACACCCCCTATTCACCACACAAGAATATATCTGACTAGTAAGAATCTTCAAACCTATGTATTGATATCTCTCTGTAAGTGAGTCAAGGGGGTGTAAAGCGGCATAAACACAGCCGTGAAAAGCAGCTAAACCCCATTATAAAAATAAATTACTTTTCAAAACCCGTGAAACAAAGGCAGTGAAAGAGAGAGAAATTCTTACAAAATTCGTTCAGGGGCTGTGATGCAACCTGGATTGACCATATCTAGACCCACAGCTGATTGAGACATAAGGGTGGACACTCTTGGGGCTGAGAGGTTCGGTGAGGTTGGGTGAGCCAACGCAGACCCTTTCAAGTAATACTGCATGGTACCCATCCCATGGGTCCCAAATCTCCAGGTTCAAGGGCATCTTCCTACGTCGAAAACAGGCATGAGAAACCCAGAAGATGGTACACCGTGTGATCGGGAAAGGTTTCTAAAACGCACCTCATTTCTCATCTCCTTTGCTCGGGTTCGCCATTCCAGCCGATTTACTAGCCATCTCCCTCCTTGGAGAATCAGCACCTTTAACCTCCTGTTCCGTACAGGTTGCAATTTGTCCTGAGGATAAACGGGAAGAGGGGGAACCAATGAGAGACTAGCTCTAGGTGTTGGGACAGGCACAGGTCACTCTATTTTCCCATCAGGAAGAAGAATTAAGCACAAGCTCAGCCTGCCCCCCAGAACCAGAAGAGGGCCTGAAGCAATCCTGCGCTTTTGCGGCCAGCTCCCAAAAAAGCGAGTTGAAAAATGGAGCTCAGGGGCACTGCAATTCACAAACCTGCAGAGTTTTAAATGATACCTCTTGTCCACAAATATACTAAGGGAAGGCAACGAAGAGGCTTTGAAAGCAAGGCAGAATTGCAGGAAACAGATTTCAGGAGGTAGATTCGAATCGCCTTGAAAGCACATGAAAAGCGGCAAAACGTGGACAATGATGCCCTTGGCCAAAAAGGGCGTATGCGTTTTTTCCTGAATATATTCAGGAAAAAACGCATACGCCCTTTTTGGCCAACCAAGCAACCTGGAAAGGCCAATCAGCGCTCCAAAGAAGTCTCGCTTCCCAGCGGGCAAAAGGGCCATGCGGAAAAAAGTGTCCAAACCAGAAATGCAGGACCGGCCATGGAGAAATGGGAGCCTTGCTACGCTGATGGGTGGGATGTAAATTGCCAACAGCCACTCTGGAGAAGTGTACGGTGTGTTCTGAAACATCTAAAAAACACAGCTTGGAGAGCATAGGGCACTTCCACTCATGGGCGTATAAATTGGGAAAACTAAAAATCAGCAAGACACAGGCACCCCAAAGTTTAGGGCTGCTCTGTTGACAAGAACCCCCACTTCATTACACCTTAAATATCCTAGGAAAGAGAAAAATGGATAAAGAAGTTGTGGTCCTCATGTACAATGGAATATCACTCAGCCATGAAATCCACGTCATAAGGCTAGTAGCAGCACGATGAGTGGATTTAGGTACGACGATTCTAAGTGAAATAAGTCACACAGAGAAAGACACTTATCATAAGATATCACTTAGAGAGGGAATGTAAAACCCGCTACACTTGAACTGAATTACAAAACAGAACAGAGTCACACGTTCAGAAAACACACTATGGCTGCTGAACGGGAAAGGTGAGGTGGGGTGATGCATAAAACAAGGGTTTCAAATTAGCTCAGATACCGTTCCATAAACCCAATATGTAAGAGACAAGACCTATTCCTTTTTCAGTGAACTGGACTCAACACCCCCTATTCACCGCACAAGAATATATCTGACTAGTAAGAATCTTCAAACCTATGTATTGATATCTCTCTGTAAGTGAGTCAAGGGGGTGTAAAGCGGCATAAACACAGCCGTGAAAAGCAGCTAAACCCCATTATAAAAATAAATTACTTTTCAAACCCCGTGAAACAAAGGCAGTGAAAGAGAGAGAAATTCTTACAAAATTCGTTCAGGGGCTGTGATGCAACCTGGATTGACCATATCTAGACCCACAGCTGATTGCGACATAAGGGTGGACACTCTTGGGGCTGAGAGGTTCGGTGAGGTTGGGTGAGCCAACGCAGACCCTTTCAAGTAATACTGCATGGTACCCATCCCATGGGTCCCAAATCTCCAGGTTCAAGGGCATCTTCCTACGTCGAAAACAGGCATGAGAAACCCAGAAGATGGTACACCGTGTGATCGGGAAAGGTTTCTAAAACGCACCTCATTTCTCATCTCCTTTGCTCGGGTTCGCCATTCCAGCCGATTTACTAGCCATCTCCCTCCTTGGAGAATCAGCACCTTTAACCTCCTGTTCCGTACAGGTTGCAATTTGTCCTGAGGATGAACGGGAAGAGGGGGAACCAATGAGAGACTAGCTCTAGGTGTTGGGACAGGCACAGGTCACTCTATTTTCCCATCAGGAAGAAGAATTAAGCACAAGCTCAGCCTGCCCCCCAGAACCAGAAGAGGGCCTGAAGCAATCCTGCGCTTTTGCGGCCAGCTCCCAAAAAAGCGAGTTGAAAAATGGAGCTCAGGGGCACTGCAATTCACAAACCTGCAGAGTTTTAAATGATACCTCTTGTCCACAAATATACTAAGGGAAGGCAACGAAGAGGCTTTGAAAGCAAGGCAGAATTGCAGGAAACAGATTTCAGGAGGTAGATTCGAATCGCCTTGAAAGCACATGAAAAGCGGCAAAACGTGGACAATGATGCCCTTGGCCAAAAAGGGCGTATGCGTTTTTTCCTGAATATATTCAGGAAAAAACGCATACGCCCTTTTTGGCCAACCAAGCAACCTGGAAAGGCCAATCAGCGCTCCAAAGAAGTCTCGCTTCCCAGCGGGCAAAAGGGCCATGCGGAAAAAAGTGTCCAAACCAGAAATGCAGGACCGGCCATGGAGAAATGGGAGCCTTGCTACGCTGATGGGTGGGATGTAAATTGCCAACAGCCACTCTGGAGAAGTGTACGGTGTGTTCTGAAACATCTAAAAAACACAGCTTGGAGAGCATAGGGCACTTCCACTCATGGGCGTATAAATTGGGAAAACTAAAAATCAGCAAGACACAGGCACCCCAAAGTTTAGGGCTGCTCTGTTGACAAGAACCCCCACTTCATTACACCTTAAATATCCTAGGAAAGAGAAAAATGGATAAAGAAGTTGTGGTCCTCATGTACAATGGAATATCACTCAGCCATGAAATCCACGTCATAAGGCTAGTAGCAGCACGATGAGTGGATTTAGGTACGACGATTCTAAGTGAAATAAGTCACACAGAAAAAGACACTTATCATAAGATATCACTTAGAGAGGGAATGTAAAAACCGCTACACTTGAACTGAATTACAAAACAGAACAGAGTCACACGTTCAGAAAACACACTATGGCTGCTGAACGGGAAAGGTGAGGTGGGGTGATGCATAAAACAAGGGTTTCAAATTAGCTCAGATACCGTTCCATAAACCCAATATGTAAGAGACAAGACCTATTCCTTTTTCAGTGAACTGGACTCAACACCCCCTATTCACCACACAAGAATATATCTGACTAGTAAGAATCTTCAAACCTATGTATTGATATCTCTCTGTAAGTGAGTCAAGGGGGTGTAAAGCGGCATAAACACAGCCGTGAAAAGCAGCTAAACCCCATTATAAAAATAAATTACTTTTCAAAACCCGTGAAACAAAGGCAGTGAAAGAGAGAGAAATTCTTACAAAATTCGTTCAGGGGCTGTGATGCAACCTGGATTGACCATATCTAGACCCACAGCTGATTGAGACATAAGGGTGGACACTCTTGGGGCTGAGAGGTTCGGTGAGGTTGGGTGAGCCAACGCAGACCCTTTCAAGTAATACTGCATGGTACCCATCCCATGGGTCCCAAATCTCCAGGTTCAAGGGCATCTTCCTACGTCGAAAACAGGCATGAGAAACCCAGAAGATGGTACACCGTGTGATCGGGAAAGGTTTCTAAAACGCACCTCATTTCTCATCTCCTTTGCTCGGGTTCGCCATTCCAGCCGATTTACTAGCCATCTCCCTCCTTGGAGAATCAGCACCTTTAACCTCCTGTTCCGTACAGGTTGCAATTTGTCCTGAGGATGAACGGGAAGAGGGGGAACCAATGAGAGACTAGCTCTAGGTGTTGGGACAGGCACAGGTCACTCTATTTTCCCATCAGGAAGAAGAATTAAGCACAAGCTCAGCCTGCCCCCCAGAACCAGAAGAGGGCCTGAAGCAATCCTGCGCTTTTGCGGCCAGCTCCCAAAAAAGCGAGTTGAAAAATGGAGCTCAGGGGCACTGCAATTCACAAACCTGCAGAGTTTTAAATGATACCTCTTGTCCACAAATATACTAAGGGAAGGCAACGAAGAGGCTTTGAAAGCAAGGCAGAATTGCAGGAAACAGATTTCAGGAGGTAGATTCGAATCGCCTTGAAAGCACATGAAAAGCGGCAAAACGTGGACAATGATGCCCTTGGCCAAAAAGGGCGTATGCGTTTTTTCCTGAATATATTCAGGAAAAAACGCATACGCCCTTTTTGGCCAACCAAGCAACCTGGAAAGGCCAATCAGCGCTCCAAAGAAGTCTCGCTTCCCAGCGGGCAAAAGGGCCATGCGGAAAAAAGTGTCCAAACCAGAAATGCAGGACCGGCCATGGAGAAATGGGAGCCTTGCTACGCTGATGGGTGGGATGTAAATTGCCAACAGCCACTCTGGAGAAGTGTACGGTGTGTTCTGAAACATCTAAAAAACACAGCTTGGAGAGCATAGGGCACTTCCACTCATGGGCGTATAAATTGGGAAAACTAAAAATCAGCAAGACACAGGCACCCCAAAGTTTAGGGCTGCTCTGTTGACAAGAACCCCCACTTCATTACACCTTAAATATCCTAGGAAAGAGAAAAATGGATAAAGAAGTTGTGGTCCTCATGTACAATGGAATATCACTCAGCCATGAAATCCACGTCATAAGGCTAGTAGCAGCACGATGAGTGGATTTAGGTACGACGATTCTAAGTGAAATAAGTCACACAGAAAAAGACACTTATCATAAGATATCACTTAGAGAGGGAATGTAAAAACCGCTACACTTGAACTGAATTACAAAACAGAACAGAGTCACACGTTCAGAAAACACACTATGGCTGCTGAACGGGAAAGGTGAGGTGGGGTGATGCATAAAACAAGGGTTTCAAATTAGCTCAGATACCGTTCCATAAACCCAATATGTAAGAGACAAGACCTATTCCTTTTTCAGTGAACTGGACTCAACACCCCCTATTCACCGCACAAGAATATATCTGACTAGTAAGAATCTTCAAACCTATGTATTGATATCTCTCTGTAAGTGAGTCAAGGGGGTGTAAAGCGGCATAAACACAGCCGTGAAAAGCAGCTAAACCCCATTATAAAAATAAATTACTTTTCAAAACCCGTGAAACAAAGGCAGTGAAAGAGAGAGAAATTCTTACAAAATTCGTTCAGGGGCTGTGATGCAACCTGGATTGACCATATCTAGACCCACAGCTGATTGAGACATAAGGGTGGACACTCTTGGGGCTGAGAGGTTCGGTGAGGTTGGGTGAGCCAACGCAGACCCTTTCAAGTAATACTGCATGGTACCCATCCCATGGGTCCCAAATCTCCAGGTTCAAGGGCATCTTCCTACGTCGAAAACAGGCATGAGAAACCCAGAAGATGGTACACCGTGTGATCGGGAAAGGTTTCTAAAACGCACCTCATTTCTCATCTCCTTTGCTCGGGTTCGCCATTCCAGCCGATTTACTAGCCATCTCCCTCCTTGGAGAATCAGCACCTTTAACCTCCTGTTCCGTACAGGTTGCAATTTGTCCTGAGGATGAACGGGAAGAGGGGGAACCAATGAGAGACTAGCTCTAGGTGTTGGGACAGGCACAGGTCACTCTATTTTCCCATCAGGAAGAAGAATTAAGCACAAGCTCAGCCTGCCCCCCAGAACCAGAAGAGGGCCTGAAGCAATCCTGCGCTTTTGCGGCCAGCTCCCAAAAAAGCGAGTTGAAAAATGGAGCTCAGGGGCACTGCAATTCACAAACCTGCAGAGTTTTAAATGATACCTCTTGTCCACAAATATACTAAGGGAAGGCAACGAAGAGGCTTTGAAAGCAAGGCAGAATTGCAGGAAACAGATTTCAGGAGGTAGATTCGAATCGCCTTGAAAGCACATGAAAAGCGGCAAAACGTGGACAATGATGCCCTTGGCCAAAAAGGGCGTATGCGTTTTTTCCTGAATATATTCAGGAAAAAACGCATACGCCCTTTTTGGCCAACCAAGCAACCTGGAAAGGCCAATCAGCGCTCCAAAGAAGTCTCGCTTCCCAGCGGGCAAAAGGGCCATGCGGAAAAAAGTGTCCAAACCAGAAATGCAGGACCGGCCATGGAGAAATGGGAGCCTTGCTACGCTGATGGGTGGGATGTAAATTGCCAACAGCCACTCTGGAGAAGTGTACGGTGTGTTCTGAAACATCTAAAAAACACAGCTTGGAGAGCATAGGGCACTTCCACTCATGGGCGTATAAATTGGGAAAACTAAAAATCAGCAAGACACAGGCACCCCAAAGTTTAGGGCTGCTCTGTTGACAAGAACCCCCACTTCATTACACCTTAAATATCCTAGGAAAGAGAAAAATGGATAAAGAAGTTGTGGTCCTCATGTACAATGGAATATCACTCAGCCATGAAATCCACGTCATAAGGCTAGTAGCAGCACGATGAGTGGATTTAGGTACGACGATTCTAAGTGAAATAAGTCACACAGAAAAAGACACTTATCATAAGATATCACTTAGAGAGGGAATGTAAAAACCGCTACACTTGAACTGAATTACAAAACAGAACAGAGTCACACGTTCAGAAAACACACTATGGCTGCTGAACGGGAAAGGTGAGGTGGGGTGATGCATAAAACAAGGGTTTCAAATTAGCTCAGATACCGTTCCATAAACCCAATATGTAAGAGACAAGACCTATTCCTTTTTCAGTGAACTGGACTCAACACCCCCTATTCACCGCACAAGAATATATCTGACTAGTAAGAATCTTCAAACCTATGTATTGATATCTCTCTGTAAGTGAGTCAAGGGGGTGTAAAGCGGCATAAACACAGCCGTGAAAAGCAGCTAAACCCCATTATAAAAATAAATTACTTTTCAAAACCCGTGAAACAAAGACAGTGAAAGAGAGAGAAATTCTTACAAAATTCGTTCAGGGGCTGTGATGCAACCTGGATTGACCATATCTAGACCCACAGCTGATTGAGACATAAGGGTGGACACTCTTGGGGCTGAGAGGTTCGGTGAGGTTGGGTGAGCCAACGCAGACCCTTTCAAGTAATACTGCATGGTACCCATCCCATGGGTCCCAAATCTCCAGGTTCAAGGGCATCTTCCTACGTCGAAAACAGGCATGAGAAACCCAGAAGATGGTACACCGTGTGATCGGGAAAGGTTTCTAAAACGCACCTCATTTCTCATCTCCTTTGCTCGGGTTCGCCATTCCAGCCGATTTACTAGCCATCTCCCTCCTTGGAGAATCAGCACCTTTAACCTCCTGTTCCGTACAGGTTGCAATTTGTCCTGAGGATGAACGGGAAGAGGGGGAACCAATGAGAGACTAGCTCTAGGTGTTGGGACAGGCACAGGTCACTCTATTTTCCCATCAGGAAGAAGAATTAAGCACAAGCTCAGCCTGCCCCCCAGAACCAGAAGAGGGCCTGAAGCAATCCTGCGCTTTGGCGGCCAGCTCCCAAAAAAGCGAGTTGAAAAATGGAGCTCAGGGGCACTGCAATTCACAAGCCTGCAGAGTTTTAAATGATACCTCTTGTCCACAAATATACTAAGGGAAGGCAACGAAGAGGCTTTGAAAGCAAGGCAGAATTGCAGGAAACAGATTTCAGGAGGTAGATTCGAATCGCCTTGAAAGCACATGAAAAGCGGCAAAACGTGGACAATGATGCCCTTGGCCAAAAAGGGCGTATGCGTTTTTTCCTGAATATATTCAGGAAAAAACGCATACGCCCTTTTTGGCCAACCAAGCAACCTACAAAGGCCAATCAGCGCTCCAAAGAAGTCTCGCTTCCCAGCGGGCAAAAGGGCCATGCGGAAAAAAGTGTCCAAACCAGAAATGCAGGACCGGCCATGGAGAAATGGGAGCCTTGCTACGCTGATGGGTGGGATGTAAATTGCCAACAGCCACTCTGGAGAAGTGTACGGTGTGTTCTGAAACATCTAAAAAACACAGCTTGGAGAGCATAGGGCACTTCCACTCATGGGCGTATAAATTGGGAAAACTAAAAATCAGCAAGACACAGGCACCCCAAAGTTTAGGGCTGCTCTGTTGACAAGAACCCCCACTTCATTACACCTTAAATATCCTAGGAAAGCGAAAAATGGATAAAGAAGTGGTGGTCCTCATGTACAATGGAATATCACTCAGCTATGAAATCCACGTCATAAGGCTAGTAGCAGCACGATGAGTGGATTTAGGTACGACGATTCTAACTGAAATAAGTCACACAGAAAAAGACACTTATCATAAGATATCACTTAGAGAGGGAATGTAAAAACCGCTACACTTGAACTGAATTACAAAACAGAACAGAGTCACACGTTCAGAAAACACACTATGGCTGCTGAACGGGAAAGGTGAGGTGGGGTGATGCATAAAACAAGGGTTTCAAATTAGCTCAGATACCGTTCCATAAACCCAATATGTAAGAGACAAGACCTATTCCTTTTTCAGTGAACTGGACTCAACACCCCCTATTCACCACACAAGAATATATCTGACTAGTAAGAATCTTCAAACCTATGTATTGATATCTCTCTGTAAGTGAGTCAAGGGGGTGTAAAGCGGCATAAACACAGCCGTGAAAAGCAGCTAAACCCCATTATAAAAATAAATTACTTTTCAAAACCCGTGAAACAAAGACAGTGAAAGAGAGAGAAATTCTTACAAAATTCGTTCAGGGGCTGTGATGCAACCTGGATTGACCATATCTAGACCCACAGCTGATTGAGACATAAGGGTGGACACTCTTGGGGCTGAGAGGTTCGGTGAGGTTGGGTGAGCCAACGCAGACCCTTTCAAGTAATACTGCATGGTACCCATCCCATGGGTCCCAAATCTCCAGGTTCAAGGGCATCTTCCTACGTCGAAAACAGGCATGAGAAACCCAGAAGATGGTACACCGTGTGATCGGGAAAGGTTTCTAAAACGCACCTCATTTCTCATCTCCTTTGCTCGGGTTCGCCATTCCAGCCGATTTACTAGCCATCTCCCTCCTTGGAGAATCAGCACCTTTAACCTCCTGTTCCGTACAGGTTGCAATTTGTCCTGAGGATGAACGGGAAGAGGGGGAACCAATGAGAGACTAGCTCTAGGTGTTGGGACAGGCACAGGTCACTCTATTTTCCCATCAGGAAGAAGAATTAAGCACAAGCTCAGCCTGCCCCCCAGAACCAGAAGAGGGCCTGAAGCAATCCTGCGCTTTTGCGGCCAGCTCCCAAAAAAGCGAGTTGAAAAATGGAGCTCAGGGGCACTGCAATTCACAAACCTGCAGAGT
Source organism: Balaenoptera acutorostrata (assembly GCF_949987535.1). Taxonomy (NCBI): domain Eukaryota; kingdom Metazoa; phylum Chordata; class Mammalia; order Artiodactyla; family Balaenopteridae; genus Balaenoptera; species Balaenoptera acutorostrata. The sequence goes on from NW_026646727.1 coordinate 89,555, forward strand.
TTTAAATGATACCTCTTGTCCACAAATATACTAAGGGAAGGCAACGAAGAGGCTTTGAAAGCAAGGCAGAATTGCAGGAAACAGATTTCAGGAGGTAGATTCGAATCGCCTTGAAAGCACATGAAAAGCGGCAAAACGTGGACAATGATGCCCTTGGCCAAAAAGGGCGTATGCGTTTTTTCCTGAATATATTCAGGAAAAAACGCATACGCCCTTTTTGGCCAACCAAGCAACCTGGAAAGGCCAATCAGCGCTCCAAAGAAGTCTCGCTTCCCAGCGGGCAAAAGGGCCATGCGGAAAAAAGTGTCCAAACCAGAAATGCAGGACCGGCCATGGAGAAATGGGAGCCTTGCTACGCTGATGGGTGGGATGTAAATTGCCAACAGCCACTCTGGAGAAGTGTACGGTGTGTTCTGAAACATCTAAAAAACACAGCTTGGAGAGCATAGGGCACTTCCACTCATGGGCGTATAAATTGGGAAAACTAAAAATCAGCAAGACACAGGCACCCCAAAGTTTAGGGCTGCTCTGTTGACAAGAACCCCCACTTCATTACACCTTAAATATCCTAGGAAAGAGAAAAATGGATAAAGAAGTTGTGGTCCTCATGTACAATGGAATATCACTCAGCCATGAAATCCACGTCATAAGGCTAGTAGCAGCACGATGAGTGGATTTAGGTACGACGATTCTAAGTGAAATAAGTCACACAGAAAAAGACACTTATCATAAGATATCACTTAGAGAGGGAATGTAAAAACCGCTACACTTGAACTGAATTACAAAACAGAACAGAGTCACACGTTCAGAAAACACACTATGGCTGCTGAACGGGAAAGGTGAGGTGGGGTGATGCATAAAACAAGGGTTTCAAATTAGCTCAGATACCGTTCCATAAACCCAATATGTAAGAGACAAGACCTATTCCTTTTTCAGTGAACTGGACTCAACACCCCCTATTCACCACACAAGAATATATCTGACTAGTAAGAATCTTCAAACCTATGTATTGATATCTCTCTGTAAGTGAGTCAAGGGGGTGTAAAGCGGCATAAACACAGCCGTGAAAAGCAGCTAAACCCCATTATAAAAATAAATTACTTTTCAAAACCCGTGAAACAAAGGCAGTGAAAGAGAGAGAAATTCTTACAAAATTCGTTCAGGGGCTGTGATGCAACCTGGATTGACCATATCTAGACCCACAGCTGATTGAGACATAAGGGTGGACACTCTTGGGGCTGAGAGGTTCGGTGAGGTTGGGTGAGCCAACGCAGACCCTTTCAAGTAATACTGCATGGTACCCATCCCATGGGTCCCAAATCTCCAGGTTCAAGGGCATCTTCCTACGTCGAAAACAGGCATGAGAAACCCAGAAGATGGTACACCGTGTGATCGGGAAAGGTTTCTAAAACGCACCTCATTTCTCATCTCCTTTGCTCGGGTTCGCCATTCCAGCCGATTTACTAGCCATCTCCCTCCTTGGAGAATCAGCACCTTTAACCTCCTGTTCCGTACAGGTTGCAATTTGTCCTGAGGATGAACGGGAAGAGGGGGAACCAATGAGAGACTAGCTCTAGGTGTTGGGACAGGCACAGGTCACTCTATTTTCCCATCAGGAAGAAGAATTAAGCACAAGCTCAGCCTGCCCCCCAGAACCAGAAGAGGGCCTGAAGCAATCCTGCGCTTTTGCGGCCAGCTCCCAAAAAAGCGAGTTGAAAAATGGAGCTCAGGGGCACTGCAATTCACAAACCTGCAGAGTTTTAAATGATACCTCTTGTCCACAAATATACTAAGGGAAGGCAACGAAGAGGCTTTGAAAGCAAGGCAGAATTGCAGGAAACAGATTTCAGGAGGTAGATTCGAATCGCCTTGAAAGCACATGAAAAGCGGCAAAACGTGGACAATGATGCCCTTGGCCAAAAAGGGCGTATGCGTTTTTTCCTGAATATATTCAGGAAAAAACGCATACGCCCTTTTTGGCCAACCAAGCAACCTGGAAAGGCCAATCAGCGCTCCAAAGAAGTCTCGCTTCCCAGCGGGCAAAAGGGCCATGCGGAAAAAAGTGTCCAAACCAGAAATGCAGGACCGGCCATGGAGAAATGGGAGCCTTGCTACGCTGATGGGTGGGATGTAAATTGCCAACAGCCACTCTGGAGAAGTGTACGGTGTGTTCTGAAACATCTAAAAAACACAGCTTGGAGAGCATAGGGCACTTCCACTCATGGGCGTATAAATTGGGAAAACTAAAAATCAGCAAGACACAGGCACCCCAAAGTTTAGGGCTGCTCTGTTGACAAGAACCCCCACTTCATTACACCTTAAATATCCTAGGAAAGAGAAAAATGGATAAAGAAGTTGTGGTCCTCATGTACAATGGAATATCACTCAGCCATGAAATCCACGTCATAAGGCTAGTAGCAGCACGATGAGTGGATTTAGGTACGACGATTCTAAGTGAAATAAGTCACACAGAAAAAGACACTTATCATAAGATATCACTTAGAGAGGGAATGTAAAAACCGCTACACTTGAACTGAATTACAAAACAGAACAGAGTCACACGTTCAGAAAACACACTATGGCTGCTGAACGGGAAAGGTGAGGTGGGGTGATGCATAAAACAAGGGTTTCAAATTAGCTCAGATACCGTTCCATAAACCCAATATGTAAGAGACAAGACCTATTCCTTTTTCAGTGAACTGGACTCAACACCCCCTATTCACCACACAAGAATATATCTGACTAGTAAGAATCTTCAAACCTATGTATTGATATCTCTCTGTAAGTGAGTCAAGGGGGTGTAAAGCGGCATAAACACAGCCGTGAAAAGCAGCTAAACCCCATTATAAAAATAAATTACTTTTCAAAACCCGTGAAACAAAGGCAGTGAAAGAGAGAGAAATTCTTACAAAATTCGTTCAGGGGCTGTGATGCAACCTGGATTGACCATATCTAGACCCACAGCTGATTGAGACATAAGGGTGGACACTCTTGGGGCTGAGAGGTTCGGTGAGGTTGGGTGAGCCAACGCAGACCCTTTCAAGTAATACTGCATGGTACCCATCCCATGGGTCCCAAATCTCCAGGTTCAAGGGCATCTTCCTACGTCGAAAACAGGCATGAGAAACCCAGAAGATGGTACACCGTGTGATCGGGAAAGGTTTCTAAAACGCACCTCATTTCTCATCTCCTTTGCTCGGGTTCGCCATTCCAGCCGATTTACTAGCCATCTCCCTCCTTGGAGAATCAGCACCTTTAACCTCCTGTTCCGTACAGGTTGCAATTTGTCCTGAGGATGAACGGGAAGAGGGGGAACCAATGAGAGACTAGCTCTAGGTGTTGGGACAGGCACAGGTCACTCTATTTTCCCATCAGGAAGAAGAATTAAGCACAAGCTCAGCCTGCCCCCCAGAACCAGAAGAGGGCCTGAAGCAATCCTGCGCCTTTGCGGCCAGCTCCCAAAAAAGCGAGTTGAAAAATGGAGCTCAGGGGCACTGCAATTCACAAACCTGCAGAGTTTTAAATGATACCTCTTGTCCACAAATATACTAAGGGAAGGCAACGAAGAGGCTTTGAAAGCAAGGCAGAATTGCAGGAAACAGATTTCAGGAGGTAGATTCGAATCGCCTTGAAAGCACATGAAAAGCGGCAAAACGTGGACAATGATGCCCTTGGCCAAAAAGGGCGTATGCGTTTTTTCCTGAATATATTCAGGAAAAAACGCATACGCCCTTTTTGGCCAACCAAGCAACCTGGAAAGGCCAATCAGCGCTCCAAAGAAGTCTCGCTTCCCAGCGGGCAAAAGGGCCATGCGGAAAAAAGTGTCCAAACCAGAAATGCAGGACCGGCCATGGAGAAATGGGAGCCTTGCTACGCTGATGGGTGGGATGTAAATTGCCAACAGCCACTCTGGAGAAGTGTACGGTGTGTTCTGAAACATCTAAAAAACACAGCTTGGAGAGCATAGGGCACTTCCACTCATGGGCGTATAAATTGGGAAAACTAAAAATCAGCAAGACACAGGCACCCCAAAGTTTAGGGCTGCTCTGTTGACAAGAACCCCCACTTCATTACACCTTAAATATCCTAGGAAAGAGAAAAATGGATAAAGAAGTTGTGGTCCTCATGTACAATGGAATATCACTCAGCCATGAAATCCACGTCATAAGGCTAGTAGCAGCACGATGAGTGGATTTAGGTACGACGATTCTAAGTGAAATAAGTCACACAGAAAAAGACACTTATCATAAGATATCACTTAGAGAGGGAATGTAAAAACCGCTACACTTGAACTGAATTACAAAACAGAACAGAGTCACACGTTCAGAAAACACACTATGGCTGCTGAACGGGAAAGGTGAGGTGGGGTGATGCATAAAACAAGGGTTTCAAATTAGCTCAGATACCGTTCCATAAACCCAATATGTAAGAGACAAGACCTATTCCTTTTTCAGTGAACTGGACTCAACACCCCCTATTCACCACACAAGAATATATCTGACTAGTAAGAATCTTCAAACCTATGTATTGATATCTCTCTGTAAGTGAGTCAAGGGGGTGTAAAGCGGCATAAACACAGCCGTGAAAAGCAGCTAAACCCCATTATAAAAATAAATTACTTTTCAAAACCCGTGAAACAAAGACAGTGAAAGAGAGAGAAATTCTTACAAAATTCGTTCAGGGGCTGTGATGCAACCTGGATTGACCATATCTAGACCCACAGCTGATTGAGACATAAGGGTGGACACTCTTGGGGCTGAGAGGTTCGGTGAGGTTGGGTGAGCCAACGCAGACCCTTTCAAGTAATACTGCATGGTACCCATCCCATGGGTCCCAAATCTCCAGGTTCAAGGGCATCTTCCTACGTCGAAAACAGGCATGAGAAACCCAGAAGATGGTACACCGTGTGATCGGGAAAGGTTTCTAAAACGCACCTCATTTCTCATCTCCTTTGCTCGGGTTCGCCATTCCAGCCGATTTACTAGCCATCTCCCTCCTTGGAGAATCAGCACCTTTAACCTCCTGTTCCGTACAGGTTGCAATTTGTCCTGAGGATGAACGGGAAGAGGGGGAACCAATGAGAGACTAGCTCTAGGTGTTGGGACAGGCACAGGTCACTCTATTTTCCCATCAGGAAGAAGAATTAAGCACAAGCTCAGCCTGCCCCCCAGAACCAGAAGAGGGCCTGAAGCAATCCTGCGCTTTTGCGGCCAGCTCCCAAAAAAGCGAGTTGAAAAATGGAGCTCAGGGGCACTGCAATTCACAAACCTGCAGAGTTTTAAATGATACCTCTTGTCCACAAATATACTAAGGGAAGGCAACGAAGAGGCTTTGAAAGCAAGGCAGAATTGCAGGAAACAGATTTCAGGAGGTAGATTCGAATCGCCTTGAAAGCACATGAAAAGCGGCAAAACGTGGACAATGATGCCCTTGGCCAAAAAGGGCGTATGCGTTTTTTCCTGAATATATTCAGGAAAAAACGCATACGCCCTTTTTGGCCAACCAAGCAACCTACAAAGGCCAATCAGCGCTCCAAAGAAGTCTCGCTTCCCAGCGGGCAAAAGGGCCATGCGGAAAAAAGTGTCCAAACCAGAAATGCAGGACCGGCCATGGAGAAATGGGAGCCTTGCTACGCTGATGGGTGGGATGTAAATTGCCAACAGCCACTCTGGAGAAGTGTACGGTGTGTTCTGAAACATCTAAAAAACACAGCTTGGAGAGCATAGGGCACTTCCACTCATGGGCGTATAAATTGGGAAAACTAAAAATCAGCAAGACACAGGCACCCCAAAGTTTAGGGCTGCTCTGTTGACAAGAACCCCCACTTCATTACACCTTAAATATCCTAGGAAAGCGAAAAATGGATAAAGAAGTGGTGGTCCTCATGTACAATGGAATATCACTCAGCCATGAAATCCACGTCATAAGGCTAGTAGCAGCACGATGAGTGGATTTAGGTACGACGATTCTAAGTGAAATAAGTCACACAGAAAAAGACACTTATCATAAGATATCACTTAGAGAGGGAATGTAAAAACCGCTACACTTGAACTGAATTACAAAACAGAACAGAGTCACACGTTCAGAAAACACACTATGGCTGCTGAACGGGAAAGGTGAGGTGGGGTGATGCATAAAACAAGGGTTTCAAATTAGCTCAGATACCGTTCCATAAACCCAATATGTAAGAGACAAGACCTATTCCTTTTTCAGTGAACTGGACTCAACACCCCCTATTCACCACACAAGAATATATCTGACTAGTAAGAATCTTCAAACCTATGTATTGATATCTCTCTGTAAGTGAGTCAAGGGGGTGTAAAGCGGCATAAACACAGCCGTGAAAAGCAGCTAAACCCCATTATAAAAATAAATTACTTTTCAAAACCCGTGAAACAAAGACAGTGAAAGAGAGAGAAATTCTTACAAAATTCGTTCAGGGGCTGTGATGCAACCTGGATTGACCATATCTAGACCCACAGCTGATTGAGACATAAGGGTGGACACTCTTGGGGCTGAGAGGTTCGGTGAGGTTGGGTGAGCCAACGCAGACCCTTTCAAGTAATACTGCATGGTACCCATCCCATGGGTCCCAAATCTCCAGGTTCAAGGGCATCTTCCTACGTCGAAAACAGGCATGAGAAACCCAGAAGATGGTACACCGTGTGATCGGGAAAGGTTTCTAAAACGCACCTCATTTCTCATCTCCTTTGCTCGGGTTCGCCATTCCAGCCGATTTACTAGCCATCTCCCTCCTTGGAGAATCAGCACCTTTAACCTCCTGTTCCGTACAGGTTGCAATTTGTCCTGAGGATGAACGGGAAGAGGGGGAACCAATGAGAGACTAGCTCTAGGTGTTGGGACAGGCACAGGTCACTCTATTTTCCCATCAGGAAGAAGAATTAAGCACAAGCTCAGCCTGCCCCCCAGAACCAGAAGAGGGCCTGAAGCAATCCTGCGCTTTTGCGGCCAGCTCCCAAAAAAGCGAGTTGAAAAATGGAGCTCAGGGGCACTGCAATTCACAAACCTGCAGAGTTTTAAATGATACCTCTTGTCCACAAATATACTAAGGGAAGGCAACGAAGAGGCTTTGAAAGCAAGGCAGAATTGCAGGAAACAGATTTCAGGAGGTAGATTCGAATCGCCTTGAAAGCACATGAAAAGCGGCAAAACGTGGACAATGATGCCCTTGGCCAAAAAGGGCGTATGCGTTTTTTCCTGAATATATTCAGGAAAAAACGCATACGCCCTTTTTGGCCAACCAAGCAACCTGGAAAGGCCAATCAGCGCTCCAAAGAAGTCTCGCTTCCCAGCGGGCAAAAGGGCCATGCGGAAAAAAGTGTCCAAACCAGAAATGCAGGACCGGCCATGGAGAAATGGGAGCCTTGCTACGCTGATGGGTGGGATGTAAATTGCCAACAGCCACTCTGGAGAAGTGTACGGTGTGTTCTGAAACATCTAAAAAACACAGCTTGGAGAGCATAGGGCACTTCCACTCATGGGCGTATAAATTGGGAAAACTAAAAATCAGCAAGACACAGGCACCCCAAAGTTTAGGGCTGCTCTGTTGACAAGAACCCCCACTTCATTACACCTTAAATATCCTAGGAAAGCGAAAAATGGATAAAGAAGTGGTGGTCCTCATGTACAATGGAATATCACTCAGCCATGAAATCCACGTCATAAGGCTAGTAGCAGCACGATGAGTGGATTTAGGTACGACGATTCTAAGTGAAATAAGTCACACAGAAAAAGACACTTATCATAAGATATCACTTAGAGAGGGAATGTAAAAACCGCTACACTTGAACTGAATTACAAAACAGAACAGAGTCACACGTTCAGAAAACACACTATGGCTGCTGAACGGGAAAGGTGAGGTGGGGTGATGCATAAAACAAGGGTTTCAAATTAGCTCAGATACCGTTCCATAAACCCAATATGTAAGAGACAAGACCTATTCCTTTTTCAGTGAACTGGACTCAACACCCCCTATTCACCACACAAGAATATATCTGACTAGTAAGAATCTTCAAACCTATGTATTGATATCTCTCTGTAAGTGAGTCAAGGGGGTGTAAAGCGGCATAAACACAGCCGTGAAAAGCAGCTAAACCCCATTATAAAAATAAATTACTTTTCAAAACCCGTGAAACAAAGACAGTGAAAGAGAGAGAAATTCTTACAAAATTCGTTCAGGGGCTGTGATGCAACCTGGATTGACCATATCTAGACCCACAGCTGATTGAGACATAAGGGTGGACACTCTTGGGGCTGAGAGGTTCGGTGAGGTTGGGTGAGCCAACGCAGACCCTTTCAAGTAATACTGCATGGTACCCATCCCATGGGTCCCAAATCTCCAGGTTCAAGGGCATCTTCCTACGTCGAAAACAGGCATGAGAAACCCAGAAGATGGTACACCGTGTGATCGGGAAAGGTTTCTAAAACGCACCTCATTTCTCATCTCCTTTGCTCGGGTTCGCCATTCCAGCCGATTTACTAGCCATCTCCCTCCTTGGAGAATCAGCACCTTTAACCTCCTGTTCCGTACAGGTTGCAATTTGTCCTGAGGATGAACGGGAAGAGGGGGAACCAATGAGAGACTAGCTCTAGGTGTTGGGACAGGCACAGGTCACTCTATTTTCCCATCAGGAAGAAGAATTAAGCACAAGCTCAGCCTGCCCCCCAGAACCAGAAGAGGGCCTGAAGCAATCCTGCGCTTTTGCGGCCAGCTCCCAAAAAAGCGAGTTGAAAAATGTAACTCAGGGACACTGCAATTCACAAACCTGCAGAGTTTTAAATGATACCTCTCGTCCACAAATATATTAAGGGAAGGCAACGAAGAGGCTTTGAAAGCAAGGCAGAATTGCAGGAAACAGATTTCAGGAGGTAGATTCGAATCGCCTTGAAAGCACATGAAAAGCGGCAAAACGTGGACAATGATGCCCTTTTTGGCCAACCAAGCAACCTGGAAAGGCCAATCAGCGCTCCAAAGAAGTCTCGCTTCGCAGCGGGCAAAAGGGCCATGCGGAAAAAAGTGTCCAAACCAGAAATGCAGGACCGGCCATGGAGAAATGGGAGCCTTGCTACGCTGATGGGTGGGATGTAAATTGCCAACAGCCACTCTGGAGAAGTGTACGGTGTGTTCTGAAACATCTAAAAAACACAGCTTGGAGAGCATAGGGCACTTCCACTCATGGGCGTATAAATTGGGAAAACTAAAAATCAGCAAGACACAGGCACCCCAAAGTTTAGGGCTGCTCTGTTGACAAGAACCCCCACTTCATTACACCTTAAATATCCTAGGAAAGCGAAAAATGGATAAAGAAGTGGTGGTCCTCATGTACAATGGAATATCACTCAGCCAGGAAATCCACGTCATAAGGCTAGTAGCAGCATGATGAGTGGAATTAGGTACGACGATTCTAAGTGAAATAAGTCACACAGAGAAAGACACTTATCATAAGATATCACTTAGAGAGGGAATGTAAAAACCGCTACACTTGAACTGAATTGCAAAACAGAACAGAGTCCCTCGTTTAGGAAACACACTATGGCTGCTGAACGGGAAAGGTGAGGTGGGGTGATGCATAAAACAAGGGTTTCAAATTAGCTCAGATACCGTTCCATAAACCCAATATGTAAGAGACAAGACCTATTCCTTTTTCAGTGAACTGGACTCAACACCCCCTATTCACCGCACAAGAATATATCTGACTAGTAAGAATCTTCAAACCTATGTATTGATATCTCTCTGTAAGTGAGTCAAGGGGGTGTAAAGCGGCATAAACACAGCCGTGAAAAGCAGCTAAACCCCATTATAAAAATAAATTACTTTTCAAAACCCGTGAAACAAAGACAGTGAAAGAGAGAGAAATTCTTACAAAATTCGTTCAGGGGCTGTGATGCAACCTGGATTGACCATATCTAGACCCACAGCTGATTGAGACATAAGGGTGGACACTCTTGGGGCTGAGAGGTTCGGTGAGGTTGGGTGAGCCAACGCAGACCCTTTCAAGTAATACTGCATGGTACCCATCCCATGGGTCCCAAATCTCCAGGTTCAAGGGCATCTTCCTACGTCGAAAACAGGCATGAGAAACCCAGAAGATGGTACACCGTGTGATCGGGAAAGGTTTCTAAAACGCACCTCATTTCTCATCTCCTTTGCTCGGGTTCGCCATTCCAGCCGATTTACTAGCCATCTCCCTCCTTGGAGAATCAGCACCTTTAACCTCCTGTTCCGTACAGGTTGCAATTTGTCCTGAGGATGAACGGGAAGAGGGGGAACCAATGAGAGACTAGCTCTAGGTGTTGGGACAGGCACAGGTCACTCTATTTTCCCATCAGGAAGAAGAATTAAGCACAAGCTCAGCCTGCCCCCCAGAACCAGAAGAGGGCCTGAAGCAATCCTGCGCTTTTGCGGCCAGCTCCCAAAAAGCGAGTTGAAAAATGTAGCTCAGGGACACTGCAATTCACAAACCTGCAGAGTTTTAAATGATACCTCTCGTCCACAAATATACTAAGGGAAGGCAACGAAGAGGCTTTGAAAGCAAGGCAGAATTGCAGGAAACAGATTTCAGGAGGTAGATTCGAATCGCCTTGAAAGCACATGAAAAGCGGCAAAACGTGGACAATGATGCCCTTTTTGGCCAACCAAGCAACCTGGAAAGGCCAATCAGCGCTCCAAAGAAGTCTCGCTTCCCAGCGGGCAAAAGGGCCATGCGGAAAAAAGTGTCCAAACCAGAAATGCAGGACCGGCCATGGAGAAATGGGAGCCTTGCTACGCTGATGGGTGGGATGTAAATTGCCAACAGCCACTCTGGAGAAGTGTACGGTGTGTTCTGAAACATCTAAAAAACACAGCTTGGAGAGCATAGGGCACTTCCACTCATGGGCGTATAAATTGGGAAAACTAAAAATCAGCAAGACACAGGCACCCCAAAGTTTAGGGCTGCTCTGTTGACAAGAACCCCCACTTCATTACACCTTAAATATCCTAGGAAAGAGAAAAATGGATAAAGAAGTTGTGGTCCTCATGTACAATGGAATATCACTCAGCCATGAAATCCACGTCATAAGGCTAGTAGCAGCACGATGAGTGGATTTAGGTACGACGATTCTAAGTGAAATAAGTCACACAGAGAAAGACACTTATCATAAGATATCACTTAGAGAGGGAATGTAAAACCCGCTACACTTGAACTGAATTACAAAACAGAACAGAGTCACACGTTCAGAAAACACACTATGGCTGCTGAACGGGAAAGGTGAGTTGGGGTGATGCATAAAACAAGGGTTTCAAATTAGCTCAGATACCGTTCCATAAACCCAATATGTAAGAGACAAGACCTATTCCTTTTTCAGTGAACTGGACTCAACACCCCCTATTCACCGCACAAGAATATATCTGACTAGTAAGAATCTTCAAACCTATGTATTGATATCTCTCTGTAAGTGAGTCAAGGGGGTGTAAAGCGGCATAAACACAGCCGTGAAAAGCAGCTAAACCCCATTATAAAAATAAATTACTTTTCAAACCCCGTGAAACAAAGGCAGTGAAAGAGAGAGAAATTCTTACAAAATTCGTTCAGGGGCTGTGATGCAACCTGGATTGACCATATCTAGACCCACAGCTGATTGAGACATAAGGGTGGACACTCTTGGGGCTGAGAGGTTCGGTGAGGTTGGGTGAGCCAACGCAGACCCTTTCAAGTAATACTGCATGGTACCCATCCCATGGGTCCCAAATCTCCAGGTTCAAGGGCATCTTCCTACGTCGAAAACAGGCATGAGAAACCCAGAAGATGGTACACCGTGTGATCGGGAAAGGTTTCTAAAACGCACCTCATTTCTCATCTCCTTTGCTCGGGTTCGCCATTCCAGCCGATTTACTAGCCATCTCCCTCCTTGGAGAATCAGCACCTTTAACCTCCTGTTCCGTACAGGTTGCAATTTGTCCTGAGGATGAACGGGAAGAGGGGGAACCAATGAGAGACTAGCTCTAGGTGTTGGGACAGGCACAGGTCACTCTATTTTCCCATCAGGAAGAAGAATTAAGCACAAGCTCAGCCTGCCCCCCAGAACCAGAAGAGGGCCTGAAGCAATCCTGCGCTTTTGCGGCCAGCTCCCAAAAAAGCGAGTTGAAAAATGGAGCTCAGGGGCACTGCAATTCACAAACCTGCAGAGTTTTAAATGATACCTCTTGTCCACAAATATACTAAGGGAAGGCAACGAAGAGGCTTTGAAAGCAAGGCAGAATTGCAGGAAACAGATTTCAGGAGGTAGATTCGAATCGCCTTGAAAGCACATGAAAAGCGGCAAAACGTGGACAATGATGCCCTTGGCCAAAAAGGGCGTATGCGTTTTTTCCTGAATATATTCAGGAAAAAAACGCATACGCCCTTTTTGGCCAACCAAGCAACCTGGAAAGGCCAATCAGCGCTCCAAAGAAGTCTCGCTTCCCAGCGGGCAAAAGGGCCATGCGGAAAAAAGTGTCCAAACCAGAAATGCAGGACCGGCCATGGAGAAATGGGAGCCTTGCTACGCTGATGGGTGGGATGTAAATTGCCAACAGCCACTCTGGAGAAGTGTACGGTGTGTTCTGAAACATCTAAAAAACACAGCTTGGAGAGCATAGGGCACTTCCACTCATGGGCGTATAAATTGGGAAAACTAAAAATCAGCAAGACACAGGCACCCCAAAGTTTAGGGCTGCTCTGTTGACAAGAACCCCCACTTCATTACACCTTAAATATCCTAGGAAAGAGAAAAATGGATAAAGAAGTTGTGGTCCTCATGTACAATGGAATATCACTCAGCCATGAAATCCACGTCATAAGGCTAGTAGCAGCACGATGAGTGGATTTAGGTAAGACGATTCTAAGTGAAATAAGTCACACAGAAAAAGACACTTATCATAAGATATCACTTAGAGAGGGAATGTAAAAACCGCTACACTTGAACTGAATTACAAAACAGAACAGAGTCACACGTTCAGAAAACACACTATGGCTGCTGAACGGGAAAGGTGAGGTGGGGTGATGCATAAAACAAGGGTTTCAAATTAGCTCAGATACCGTTCCATAAACCCAATATGTAAGAGACAAGAACCTATTCCTTTTTCAGTGAACTGGACTCAACACCCCCTATTCACCACACAAGAATATATCTGACTAGTAAGAATCTTCAAACCTATGTATTGATATCTCTCTGTAAGTGAGTCAAGGGGGTGTAAAGCGGCATAAACACAGCCGTGAAAAGCAGCTAAACCCCATTATAAAAATAAATTACTTTTCAAAACCCGTGAAACAAAGGCAGTGAAAGAGAGAGAAATTCTTACAAAATTCGTTCAGGGGCTGTGATGCAACCTGGATTGACCATATCTAGACCCACAGCTGATTGAGACATAAGGGTGGACACTCTTGGGGCTGAGAGGTTCGGTGAGGTTGGGTGAGCCAACGCAGACCCTTTCAAGTAATACTGCATGGTACCCATCCCATGGGTCCCAAATCTCCAGGTTCAAGGGCATCTTCCTACGTCGAAAACAGGCATGAGAAACCCAGAAGATGGTACACCGTGTGATCGGGAAAGGTTTCTAAAACGCACCTCATTTCTCATCTCCTTTGCTCGGGTTCGCCATTCCAGCCGATTTACTAGCCATCTCCCTCCTTGGAGAATCAGCACCTTTAACCTCCTGTTCCGTACAGGTTGCAATTTGTCCTGAGGATGAACGGGAAGAGGGGGAACCAATGAGAGACTAGCTCTAGGTGTTGGGACAGGCACAGGTCACTCTATTTTCCCATCAGGAAGAAGAATTAAGCACAAGCTCAGCCTGCCCCCCAGAACCAGAAGAGGGCCTGAAGCAATCCTGCGCTTTTGCGGCCAGCTCCCAAAAAAGCGAGTTGAAAAATGGAGCTCAGGGGCACTGCAATTCACAAACCTGCAGAGTTTTAAATGATACCTCTTGTCCACAAATATACTAAGGGAAGGCAACGAAGAGGCTTTGAAAGCAAGGCAGAATTGCAGGAAACAGATTTCAGGAGGTAGATTCGAATCGCCTTGAAAGCACATGAAAAGCGGCAAAACGTGGACAATGATGCCCTTGGCCAAAAAGGGCGTATGCGTTTTTTCCTGAATATATTCAGGAAAAAACGCATACGCCCTTTTTGGCCAACCAAGCAACCTGGAAAGGCCAATCAGCGCTCCAAAGAAGTCTCGCTTCCCAGCGGGCAAAAGGGCCATGCGGAAAAAAGTGTCCAAACCAGAAATGCAGGACCGGCCATGGAGAAATGGGAGCCTTGCTACGCTGATGGGTGGGATGTAAATTGCCAACAGCCACTCTGGAGAAGTGTACGGTGTGTTCTGAAACATCTAAAAAACACAGCTTGGAGAGCATAGGGCACTTCCACTCATGGGCGTATAAATTGGGAAAACTAAAAATCAGCAAGACACAGGCACCCCAAAGTTTAGGGCTGCTCTGTTGACAAGAACCCCCACTTCATTACACCTTAAATATCCTAGGAAAGAGAAAAATGGATAAAGAAGTTGTGGTCCTCATGTACAATGGAATATCACTCAGCCATGAAATCCACGTCATAAGGCTAGTAGCAGCACGATGAGTGGATTTAGGTACGACGATTCTAAGTGAAATAAGTCACACAGAAAAAGACACTTATCATAAGATATCACTTAGAGAGGGAATGTAAAAACCGCTACACTTGAACTGAATTACAAAACAGAACAGAGTCACACGTTCAGAAAACACACTATGGCTGCTGAACGGGAAAGGTGAGGTGGGGTGATGCATAAAACAAGGGTTTCAAATTAGCTCAGATACCGTTCCATAAACCCAATATGTAAGAGACAAGACCTATTCCTTTTTCAGTGAACTGGACTCAACACCCCCTATTCACCACACAAGAATATATCTGACTAGTAAGAATCTTCAAACCTATGTATTGATATCTCTCTGTAAGTGAGTCAAGGGGGTGTAAAGCGGCATAAACACAGCCGTGAAAAGCAGCTAAACCCCATTATAAAAATAAATTACTTTTCAAAACCCGTGAAACAAAGGCAGTGAAAGAGAGAGAAATTCTTACAAAATTCGTTCAGGGGCTGTGATGCAACCTGGATTGACCATATCTAGACCCACAGCTGATTGAGACATAAGGGTGGACACTCTTGGGGCTGAGAGGTTCGGTGAGGTTGGGTGAGCCAACGCAGACCCTTTCAAGTAATACTGCATGGTACCCATCCCATGGGTCCCAAATCTCCAGGTTCAAGGGCATCTTCCTACGTCGAAAACAGGCATGAGAAACCCAGAAGATGGTACACCGTGTGATCGGGAAAGGTTTCTAAAACGCACCTCATTTCTCATCTCCTTTGCTCGGGTTCGCCATTCCAGCCGATTTACTAGCCATCTCCCTCCTTGGAGAATCAGCACCTTTAACCTCCTGTTCCGTACAGGTTGCAATTTGTCCTGAGGATGAACGGGAAGAGGGGGAACCAATGAGAGACTAGCTCTAGGTGTTGGGACAGGCACAGGTCACTCTATTTTCCCATCAGGAAGAAGAATTAAGCACAAGCTCAGCCTGCCCCCCAGAACCAGAAGAGGGCCTGAAGCAATCCTGCGCTTTTGCGGCCAGCTCCCAAAAAAGCGAGTTGAAAAATGGAGCTCAGGGGCACTGCAATTCACAAACCTGCAGAGTTTTAAATGATACCTCTTGTCCACAAATATACTAAGGGAAGGCAACGAAGAGGCTTTGAAAGCAAGGCAGAATTGCAGGAAACAGATTTCAGGAGGTAGATTCGAATCGCCTTGAAAGCACATGAAAAGCGGCAAAACGTGGACAATGATGCCCTTGGCCAAAAAGGGCGTATGCGTTTTTTCCTGAATATATTCAGGAAAAAACGCATACGCCCTTTTTGGCCAACCAAGCAACCTACAAAGGCCAATCAGCGCTCCAAAGAAGTCTCGCTTCCCAGCGGGCAAAAGGGCCATGCGGAAAAAAGTGTCCAAACCAGAAATGCAGGACCGGCCATGGAGAAATGGGAGCCTTGCTACGCTGATGGGTGGGATGTAAATTGCCAACAGCCACTCTGGAGAAGTGTACGGTGTGTTCTGAAACATCTAAAAAACACAGCTTGGAGAGCATAGGGCACTTCCACTCATGGGCGTATAAATTGGGAAAACTAAAAATCAGCAAGACACAGGCACCCCAAAGTTTAGGGCTGCTCTGTTGACAAGAACCCCCACTTCATTACACCTTAAATATCCTAGGAAAGCGAAAAATGGATAAAGAAGTGGTGGTCCTCATGTACAATGGAATATCACTCAGCTATGAAATCCACGTCATAAGGCTAGTAGCAGCACGATGAGTGGATTTAGGTACGACGATTCTAAGTGAAATAAGTCACACAGAAAAAGACACTTATCATAAGATATCACTTAGAGAGGGAATGTAAAAACCGCTACACTTGAACTGAATTACAAAACAGAACAGAGTCACACGTTCAGAAAACACACTATGGCTGCTGAACGGGAAAGGTGAGGTGGGGTGATGCATAAAACAAGGGTTTCAAATTAGCTCAGATACCGTTCCATAAACCCAATATGTAAGAGACAAGACCTATTCCTTTTTCAGTGAACTGGACTCAACACCCCCTATTCACCACACAAGAATATATCTGACTAGTAAGAATCTTCAAACCTATGTATTGATATCTCTCTGTAAGTGAGTCAAGGGGGTGTAAAGCGGCATAAACACAGCCGTGAAAAGCAGCTAAACCCCATTATAAAAATAAATTACTTTTCAAAACCCGTGAAACAAAGACAGTGAAAGAGAGAGAAATTCTTACAAAATTCGTTCAGGGGCTGTGATGCAACCTGGATTGACCATATCTAGACCCACAGCTGATTGAGACATAAGGGTGGACACTCTTGGGGCTGAGAGGTTCGGTGAGGTTGGGTGAGCCAACGCAGACCCTTTCAAGTAATACTGCATGGTACCCATCCCATGGGTCCCAAATCTCCAGGTTCAAGGGCATCTTCCTACGTCGAAAACAGGCATGAGAAACCCAGAAGATGGTACACCGTGTGATCGGGAAAGGTTTCTAAAACGCACCTCATTTCTCATCTCCTTTGCTCGGGTTCGCCATTCCAGCCGATTTACTAGCCATCTCCCTCCTTGGAGAATCAGCACCTTTAACCTCCTGTTCCGTACAGGTTGCAATTTGTCCTGAGGATGAACGGGAAGAGGGGGAACCAATGAGAGACTAGCTCTAGGTGTTGGGACAGGCACAGGTCACTCTATTTTCCCATCAGGAAGAAGAATTAAGCACAAGCTCAGCCTGCCCCCCAGAACCAGAAGAGGGCCTGAAGCAATCCTGCGCTTTTGCGGCCAGCTCCCAAAAAAGCGAGTTGAAAAATGGAGCTCAGGGGCACTGCAATTCACAAACCTGCAGAGTTTTAAATGATACCTCTTGTCCACAAATATACTAAGGGAAGGCAACGAAGAGGCTTTGAAAGCAAGGCAGAATTGCAGGAAACAGATTTCAGGAGGTAGATTCGAATCGCCTTGAAAGCACATGAAAAGCGGCAAAACGTGGACAATGATGCCCTTGGCCAAAAAGGGCGTATGCGTTTTTTCCTGAATATATTCAGGAAAAAACGCATACGCCCTTTTTGGCCAACCAAGCAACCTGGAAAGGCCAATCAGCGCTCCAAAGAAGTCTCGCTTCCCAGCGGGCAAAAGGGCCATGCGGAAAAAAGTGTCCAAACCAGAAATGCAGGACCGGCCATGGAGAAATGGGAGCCTTGCTACGCTGATGGGTGGGATGTAAATTGCCAACAGCCACTCTGGAGAAGTGTACGGTGTGTTCTGAAACATCTAAAAAACACAGCTTGGAGAGCATAGGGCACTTCCACTCATGGGCGTATAAATTGGGAAAACTAAAAATCAGCAAGACACAGGCACCCCAAAGTTTAGGGCTGCTCTGTTGACAAGAACCCCCACTTCATTACACCTTAAATATCCTAGGAAAGCGAAAAATGGATAAAGAAGTGGTGGTCCTCATGTACAATGGAATATCACTCAGCCATGAAATCCACGTCATAAGGCTAGTAGCAGCACGATGAGTGGATTTAGGTACGACGATTCTAAGTGAAATAAGTCACACAGAAAAAGACACTTATCATAAGATATCACTTAGAGAGGGAATGTAAAAACCGCTACACTTGAACTGAATTACAAAACAGAACAGAGTCACACGTTCAGAAAACACACTATGGCTGCTGAACGGGAAAGGTGAGTTGGGGTGATGCATAAAACAAGGGTTTCAAATTAGCTCAGATACCGTTCCATAAACCCAATATGTAAGAGACAAGACCTATTCCTTTTTCAGTGAACTGGACTCAACACCCCCTATTCACCACACAAGAATATATCTGACTAGTAAGAATCTTCAAACCTATGTATTGATATCTCTCTGTAAGTGAGTCAAGGGGGTGTAAAGCGGCATAAACACAGCCGTGAAAAGCAGCTAAACCCCATTATAAAAATAAATTACTTTTCAAAACCCGTGAAACAAAGACAGTGAAAGAGAGAGAAATTCTTACAAAATTCGTTCAGGGGCTGTGATGCAACCTGGATTGACCATATCTAGACCCACAGCTGATTGAGACATAAGGGTGGACACTCTTGGGGCTGAGAGGTTCGGTGAGGTTGGGTGAGCCAACGCAGACCCTTTCAAGTAATACTGCATGGTACCCATCCCATGGGTCCCAAATCTCCAGGTTCAAGGGCATCTTCCTACGTCGAAAACAGGCATGAGAAACCCAGAAGATGGTACACCGTGTGATCGGGAAAGGTTTCTAAAACGCACCTCATTTCTCATCTCCTTTGCTCGGGTTCGCCATTCCAGCCGATTTACTAGCCATCTCCCTCCTTGGAGAATCAGCACCTTTAACCTCCTGTTCCGTACAGGTTGCAATTTGTCCTGAGGATGAACGGGAAGAGGGGGAACCAATGAGAGACTAGCTCTAGGTGTTGGGACAGGCACAGGTCACTCTATTTTCCCATCAGGAAGAAGAATTAAGCACAAGCTCAGCCTGCCCCCCAGAACCAGAAGAGGGCCTGAAGCAATCCTGCGCTTTTGCGGCCAGCTCCCAAAAAAGCGAGTTGAAAAATGGAGCTCAGGGGCACTGCAATTCACAAACCTGCAGAGTTTTAAATGATACCTCTTGTCCACAAATATACTAAGGGAAGGCAACGAAGAGGCTTTGAAAGCAAGGCAGAATTGCAGGAAACAGATTTCAGGAGGTAGATTCGAATCGCCTTGAAAGCACATGAAAAGCGGCAAAACGTGGACAATGATGCCCTTGGCCAAAAAGGGCGTATGCGTTTTTTCCTGAATATATTCAGGAAAAAACGCATACGCCCTTTTTGGCCAACCAAGCAACCTGGAAAGGCCAATCAGCGCTCCAAAGAAGTCTCGCTTCCCAGCGGGCAAAAGGGCCATGCGGAAAAAAGTGTCCAAACCAGAAATGCAGGACCGGCCATGGAGAAATGGGAGCCTTGCTACGCTGATGGGTGGGATGTAAATTGCCAACAGCCACTCTGGAGAAGTGTACGGTGTGTTTTGAAACATCTAAAAAACACAGCTTGGAGAGCATAGGGCACTTCCACTCATGGGCGTATAAATTGGGAAAACTAAAAATCAGCAAGACACAGGCACCCCAAAGTTTAGGGCTGCTCTGTTGATAAGAACCCCCAATTCATTACACCTTAAATATCCTAGGAAAGCGAAAAATGGATAAAGAAGTTGTGATCCTCATGTACAATGGAATATCACTCAGCCATGAAATCAACGTCATAAGGCTAGTAGCAGCACGATGAGTGGATTTAGGTACGACGATTCTAAGTGAAATAAGTCACACAGAAAAAGACACTTATCATAAGATATCACTTAGAGAGGGAATGTAAAAACCGCTACACTTGAACTGAATTACAAAACAGAACAGAGTCACACGTTTAGAAAACACACTATGGCTGCTGAACGGGAAAGGTGAGGTGGGGTGATGCATAAAACAAGGGTTTCAAATTAGCTCCGATACCGTTCCATAAACCCAATATGTAAGAGACAAGACCTATTCCTTTTTCAGTGAACTGGACTCAACACCCCCTATTCACCGCACAAGAATATATCTGACTAGTAAGAATCTTCAAACCTATGTATTGATATCTCTCCGTAAGTGAGTCAAGGGGGTGTAAAGCGGCATAAACACAGCCGTGAAAAGCAGCTAAACCCCAATATAAAAATAAATTACTTTTCAAAACCCGTGAAACAAAGACAGTGAAAGAGAGAGAAATTCTTACAAAATTCGTTCAGGGGCTGTGATGCAACCTGGATTGACCATATCTAGACCCACAGCTGATTGAGACATAAGGGTGGACACTCTTGGGGCTGAGAGGTTCGGTGAGGTTGGGTGAGCCAACGCAGACCCTTTCAAGTAATACTGCATGGTACCCATCCCATGGGTCCCAAATCTCCAGGTTCAAGGGCATCTTCCTACGTCGAAAACAGGCATGAGAAACCCAGAAGATGGTACACCGTGTGATCGGGAAAGGTTTCTAAAACGCACCTCATTTCTCATCTCCTTTGCTCGGGTTCGCCATTCCAGCCGATTTACTAGCCATCTCCCTCCTTGGAGAATCAGCACCTTTAACCTCCTGTTCCGTACAGGTTGCAATTTGTCCTGAGGATGAACGGGAAGAGGGGGAACCAATGAGAGACTAGCTCTAGGTGTTGGGACAGGCACAGGTCACTCTATTTTCCCATCAGGAAGAAGAATTAAGCACAAGCTCAGCCTGCCCCCCAGAACCAGAAGAGGGCCTGAAGCAATCCGGCGCTTTTGCGGCCAGCTCCCAAAAAAGCGAGTTGAAAAATGGAGCTCAGGGGCACTGCAATTCACAAACCTGCAGAGTTTTAAATGATACCTCTCGTCCACAAATATACTAAGGGAAGGCAACGAAGAGGCTTTGAAAGCAAGGCAGAATTGCAGGAAACAGATTTCAGGAGGTAGATTCGAATCGCCTTGAAAGCACATGAAAAGCGGCAAAACGTGGACAATGATGCCCTTGGCCAAAAAGGGCGTATGCGTTTTTTCCTGAATATATTCAGGAAAAAACGCATACGCCCTTTTTGGCCAACCAAGCAACCTGGAAAGGCCAATCAGCGCTCCAAAGAAGTCTCGCTTCCCAGCGGGCAAAAGGGCCATGCGGAAAAAAGTGTCCAAACCAGAAATGCAGGACCGGCCATGGAGAAATGGGAGCCTTGCTACGCTGATGGGTGGGATGTAACTTGCCAACAGCCACTCTGGAGAAGTGTACGGTGTGTTCTGAAACATCTAAAAAACACAGCTTGGAGAGCATAGGGCACTTCCACTCATGGGCGTATAAATTGGGAAAACTAAAAATCAGCAAGACACAGGCACCCCAAAGTTTAGGGCTGCTCTGTTGACAAGAACCCCCACTTCATTACACCTTAAATATCCTAGGAAAGCGAAAAATGGATAAAGACTTTGTGGTCCTCATGTACAATGGAATATCACTCAGCCATGAAATCAACGTCATAAGGCTAGTAGCAGCACGATGAGTGGATTTAGGTACGACGATTCTAAGTGAAATAAGTCACACAGAAAAAGACACTTATCATAAGATATCACTTAGAGAGGGAATGTAAAAACCGCTACACTTGAACTGAATTACAAAACAGAACAGAGTCACACGTTTAGAATACACACTATGGCTGCTGAACGGGAAAGGTGAGGTGGGGTGATGCATAAAACAAGGGTTTCAAATTAGCTCCGATACCGTTCCATAAACCCAATATGTAAGAGACAAGACCTATTCCTTTTTCAGTGAACTGGACTCAACACCCCCTATTCACCGCACAAGAATATATCTGACTAGTAAGAATCTTCAAACCTATGTATTGATATCTCTCTGTAAGTGAGTCAAGGGGGTGTAAAGCGGCATAAACACAGCCGTGAAAAGCAGCTAAACCCCAATATAAAAATAAATTACTTTTCAAAACCCGTGAAACAAAGACAGTGAAAGAGAGAGAAATTCTTACAAAATTCGTTCAGGGGCTGTGATGCAACCTGGATTGACCATATCTAGACCCACAGCTGATTGAGACATAAGGGTGGACACTCTTGGGGCTGAGAGGTTCGGTGAGGTTGGGTGAGCCAACGCAGACCCTTTCAAGTAATACTGCATGGTACCCATCCCATGGGTCCCAAATCTCCAGGTTCAAGGGCATCTTCCTACGTCGAAAACAGGCATGAGAAACCCAGAAGATGGTACACCGTGTGATCGGGAAAGGTTTCTAAAACGCACCTCATTTCTCATCTCCTTTGCTCCGGTTCGCCATTCCAGCCGATTTACTAGCCATCTCCCTCCTTGGAGAATCAGCACCTTTAACCTCCTGTTCCGTACAGGTTGCAATTTGTCCTGAGGATGAACGGGAAGAGGGGGAACCAATGAGAGACTAGCTCTAGGTGTTGGGACAGGCACAGGTCACTCTATTTTCCCATCAGGAAGAAGAATTAAGCACAAGCTCAGCCTGCCCCCCAGAACCAGAAGAGGGCCTGAAGCAATCCGGCGCTTTTGCGGCCAGCTCCCAAAAAAGCGAGTTGAAAAATGGAGCTCAGGGGCACTGCAATTCACAAACCTGCAGAGTTTTAAATGATACCTCTCGTCCACAAATATACTAAGGGAAGGCAACGAAGAGGCTTTGAAAGCAAGGCAGAATTGCAGGAAACAGATTTCAGGAGGTAGATTCGAATCGCCTTGAAAGCACATGAAAAGCGGCAAAACGTGGACAATGATGCCCTTGGCCAAAAAGGGCGTATGCGTTTTTTCCTGAATATATTCAGGAAAAAACGCATATGCCCTTTTTGGCCAAACAAGCAACCTGGAAAGGCCAATCAGTGCTCCAAAGAAGTCTCGCTTCCCAGCGGGCAAAAGGGCCATGCGGAAAAAAGTGTCCAAACCAGAAATGCAGGACCGGCCATGGAGAAATGGGAGCCTTGCTACGCTGATGGGTGGGATGTAAATTGCCAACAGCCACTCTGGAGAAGTGTACGGTGTGTTCTGAAACATCTAAAAAACACAGCTTGGAGAGCATAGGGCACTTCCACTCATGGGCGTATAAATTGGGAAAACTAAAAATCAGCAAGACACAGGCACCCCAAAGTTTAGGGCTGCTCTGTTGACAAGAACCCCCACTTCATTACACCTTAAATATCCTAGGAAAGAGAAAAATGGATAAAGAAGTTGTGGTCCTCATGTACAATGGAATATCACTCAGCCATGAAATCCACGTCATAAGGCTAGTAGCAGCACGATGAGTGGATTTAGGTACGACGATTCTAAGTGAAATAAGTCACACAGAAAAAGACACTTATCATAAGATATCACTTAGAGAGGGAATGTAAAAACCGCTACACTTGAACTGAATTACAAAACAGAACAGAGTCACACGTTTAGAAAACACACTATGGCTGCTGAACGGGAAAGGTGAGGTGGGGTGATGCATAAAACAAGGGTTTCAAATTAGCTCCGATACCGTTCCATAAACCCAATATGTAAGAGACAAGACCTATTCCTTTTTCAGTGAACTGGACTCAACACCCCCTATTCACCGCACAAGAATATATCTGACTAGTAAGAATCTTCAAACCTATGTATTGATATCTCTCCGTAAGTGAGTCAAGGGGGTGTAAAGCGGCATAAACACAGCCGTGAAAAGCAGCTAAACCCCAATATAAAAATAAATTACTTTTCAAAACCCGTGAAACAAAGACAGTGAAAGAGAGAGAAATTCTTACAAAATTCGTTCAGGGGCTGTGATGCAACCTGGATTGACCATATCTAGACCCACAGCTGATTGAGACATAAGGGTGGACACTCTTGGGGCTGAGAGGTTCGGTGAGGTTGGGTGAGCCAACGCAGACCCTTTCAAGTAATACTGCATGGTACCCATCCCATGGGTCCCAAATCTCCAGGTTCAAGGGCATCTTCCTACGTCGAAAACAGGCATGAGAAACTCAGAAGATGGTACACCGTGTGATCGGGAAAGGTTTCTAAAACGCACCTCATTTCTCATCTCCTTTGCTCGGGTTCGCCATTCCAGCCGATTTACTAGCCATCTCCCTCCTTGGAGAATCAGCACCTTTAACCTCCTGTTCCGTACAGGTTGCAATTTGTCCTGAGGATGAACGGGAAGAGGGGGAACCAATGAGAGACTAGCTCTAGGTGTTGGGACAGGCACAGGTCACTCTATTTTCCCATCAGGAAGAAGAATTAAGCACAAGCTCAGCCTGCCCCCCAGAACCAGAAGAGGGCCTGAAGCAATCCGGCGCTTTTGCGGCCAGCTCCCAAAAAAGCGAGTTGAAAAATGGAGCTCAGGGGCACTGCAATTCACAAACCTGCAGAGTTTTGAATGATACCTCTCGTCCACAAATATACTAAGGGAAGGCAACGAAGAGGCTTTGAAAGCAAGGCAGAATTGCAGGAAACAGATTTCAGGAGGTAGATTCGAATCGCCTTGAAAGCACATGAAAAGCGGCAAAACGTGGACAATGATGCCCTTGGCCAAAAAGGGCGTATGCGTTTTTTCCTGAATATATTCAGGAAAAAACGCATACGCCCTTTTTGGCCAACCAAGCAACCTGGAAAGGCCAATCAGTGCTCCAAAGAAGTCTCGCTTCCCAGCGGGCAAAAGGGCCATGCGGAAAAAAGTGTCCAAACCAGAAATGCAGGACCGGCCATGGAGAAATGGGAGCCTTGCTACGCTGATGGGTGGGATGTAAATTGCCAACAGCCACTCTGGAGAAGTGTACGGTGTGTTCTGAAACATCTAAAAAACACAGCTTGGAGAGCATAGGGCACTTCCACTCATGGGCGTATAAATTGGGAAAACTAAAAATCAGCAAGACACAGGCACCCCAAAGTTTAGGGCTGCTCTGTTGACAAGAACCCCCACTTCATTACACCTTAAATATCCTAGGAAAGAGAAAAATGGATAAAGAAGTTGTGGTCCTCATGTACAATGGAATATCACTCAGCCATGAAATCCACGTCATAAGGCTAGTAGCAGCACGATGAGTGGATTTAGGTACGACGATTCTAAGTGAAATAAGTCACACAGAAAAAGACACTTATCATAAGATATCACTTAGAGAGGGAATGTAAAAACCGCTACACTTGAACTGAATTACAAAACAGAACAGAGTCACACGTTTAGAAAACACACTATGGCTGCTGAACGGGAAAGGTGAGGTGGGGTGATGCATAAAACAAGGGTTTCAAATTAGCTCCGATACCGTTCCATAAACCCAATATGTAAGAGACAAGACCTATTCCTTTTTCAGTGAACTGGACTCAACACCCCCTATTCACCGCACAAGAATATATCTGACTAGTAAGAATCTTCAAACCTATGTATTGATATCTCTCCGTAAGTGAGTCAAGGGGGTGTAAAGCGGCATAAACACAGCCGTGAAAAGCAGCTAAACCCCAATATAAAAATAAATTACTTTTCAAAACCCGTGAAACAAAGACAGTGAAAGAGAGAGAAATTCTTACAAAATTCGTTCAGGGGCTGTGATGCAACCTGGATTGACCATATCTAGACCCACAGCTGATTGAGACATAAGGGTGGACACTCTTGGGGCTGAGAGGTTCGGTGAGGTTGGGTGAGCCAACGCAGACCCTTTCAAGTAATACTGCATGGTACCCATCCCATGGGTCCCAAATCTCCAGGTTCAAGGGCATCTTCCTACGTCGAAAACAGGCATGAGAAACTCAGAAGATGGTACACCGTGTGATCGGGAAAGGTTTCTAAAACGCACCTCATTTCTCATCTCCTTTGCTCGGGTTCGCCATTCCAGCCGATTTACTAGCCATCTCCTTCCTTGGAGAATCAGCACCTTTAACCTCCTGTTCCGTACAGGTTGCAATTTGTCCTGAGGATGAAGGGGAAGAGGGGGAACCAATGAGAGACTAGCTCTAGGTGTTGGGACAGGCACAGGTCACTCTATTTTCCCATCAGGAAGAAGAATTAAGCACAAGCTCAGCCTGCCCCCCAGAACCAGAAGAGGGCCTGAAGCAATCCGGCGCTTTTGCGGCCAGCTCCCAAAAAAGCGAGTTGAAAAATGGAGCTCAGGGGCACTGCAATTCACAAACCTGCAGAGTTTTAAATGATACCTCTCGTCCACAAATATACTAAGGGAAGGCAACGAAGAGGCTTTGAAAGCAAGGCAGAATTGCAGGAAACAGATTTCAGGAGGTAGATTCGAATCGCCTTGAAAGCACATGAAAAGCGGCAAAACGTGGACAATGATGCCCTTGGCCAAAAAGGGCGTATGCGTTTTTTCCTGAATACATTCAGGAAAAAACGCATACGCCCTTTTTGGCCAACCAAGCAACCTGGAAAGGCCAATCAGCGCTCCAAAGAAGTCTCGCTTCCCAGCGGGCAAAAGGGCCATGCGGAAAAAAGTGTCCAAACCAGAAATGCAGGACAGGCCATGGAGAAATGGGAGCCTTGCTACGCTGATGGGTGGGATGTAAATTGCCAACAGCCACTCTGGAGAAGTGTACGGTGTGTCCTGAAACATCTAAAAAACACAGCTTGGAGAGCATAGGGCACTTCCACTCATGGGCGTATAAATTGGGAAAACTAAAAATCAGCAAGACACAGGCACCCCAAAGTTTAGGGCTGCTCTGTTGACAAGAACCCCCACTTCATTACACCTTAAATATCCTAGGAAAGAGAAAAATGGATAAAGAAGTTGTGGTCCTCATGTACAATGGAATATCACTCAGCCATGAAATCCACGTCATAATGCTAGTAGCAGCACGATGAGTGGATTTAGGTACGACGATTCTAAGTGAAATAAGTCACACAGAAAAAGACACTTATCATAAGATATCACTTAGAGAGGGAATGTAAAAACCGCTACACTTGAACTGAATTACAAAACAGAACAGAGTCACACGTTTAGAAAACACACTATGGCTGCTGAACGGGAAAGGTGAGGTGGGGTGATGCATAAAACAAGGGTTTCAAATTAGCTCCGATACCGTTCCATAAACCCAATATGTAAGAGACAAGACCTATTCCTTTTTCAGTGAACTGGACTCAACACCCCCTATTCACCGCACAAGAATATATCTGACTAGTAAGAATCTTCAAACCTATGTATTGATATCTCTCCGTAAGTGAGTCAAGGGGGTGTAAAGCGGCATAAACACAGCCGTGAAAAGCAGCTAAACCCCAATATAAAAATAAATTACTTTTCAAAACCCGTGAAACAAAGACAGTGAAAGAGAGAGAAATTCTTACAAAATTCGTTCAGGGGCTGTGATGCAACCTGGATTGACCATATCTAGACCCACAGCTGATTGAGACATAAGGGTGGACACTCTTGGGGCTGAGAGGTTCGGTGAGGTTGGGTGAGCCAACGCAGACCCTTTCAAGTAATACTGCATGGTACCCATCCCATGGGTCCCAAATCTCCAGGTTCAAGGGCATCTTCCTACGTCGAAAACAGGCATGAGAAACTCAGAAGATGGTACACCGTGTGATCGGGAAAGGTTTCTAAAACGCACCTCATTTCTCATCTCCTTTGCTCGGGTTCGCCATTCCAGCCGATTTACTAGCCATCTCCCTCCTTGGAGAATCAGCACCTTTAACCTCCTGTTCCGTACAGGTTGCAATTTGTCCTGAGGATGAACGGGAAGAGGGGGAACCAATGAGAGACTAGCTCTAGGTGTTGGGACAGGCACAGGTCACTCTATTTTCCCATCAGGAAGAAGAATTAAGCACAAGCTCAGCCTGCCCCCCAGAACCAGAAGAGGGCCTGAAGCAATCCGGCGCTTTTGCGGCCAGCTCCCAAAAAAGCGAGTTGAAAAATGGAGCTCAGGGGCACTGCAATTCACAAACCTGCAGAGTTTTAAATGATACCTCTCGTCCACAAATATACTAAGGGAAGGCAACGAAGAGGCTTTGAAAGCAAGGCAGAATTGCAGGAAACAGATTTCAGGAGGTAGATTCGAATCGCCTTGAAAGCACATGAAAAGCGGCAAAACGTGGACAATGATGCCCTTGGCCAAAAAGGGCGTATGCGTTTTTTCCTGACTATATTCAGGAAAAAACGCATACGCCCTTTTTGGCCAACCAATCAACCTGGAAAGGCCAATCAGCGCTCCAAAGAAGTCTCGCTTCCCAGCGGGCAAAAGGGCCATGCGGAAACAAGTGTCCAAACCAGAAATGCAGGACCGGCCATGGAGAAATGGGAGCCTTGCTACGCTGATGGGTGGGATGTAAATTGCCAACAGCCACTCTGGAGAAGTGTACGGTGTGTTCTGAAACATCTAAAAAACACAGCTTGGAGAGCATAGGGCACTTCCACTCATGGGCGTATAAATTGGGAAAACTAAAAATCAGCAAGACACAGGCACCCCAAAGTTTAGGGCTGCTCTGTTGACAAGAACCCCCACTTCATTACACCTTAAATATCCTAGGAAAGCGAAAAATGGATAAAGAAGTTGTGGTCCTCATGTACAATGGAATATCACTCAGCCATGAAATCAACGTCATAAGGCTAGTAGCAGCACGATGAGTGGATTTAGGTACGACGATTCTAAGTGAAATAAGTCACACAGAAAAAGACACTTATCATAAGATATCACTTAGAGAGGGAATGTAAAAACAGCTACACTTGAACTGAATTACAAAACAGAACAGAGTCACACGTTTAGAAAACACACTATGGCTGCTGAACGGGAAAGGTGAGGTGGGGTGATGCATAAAACAAGGGTTTCAAATTAGCTCCGATACCGTTCCATAAACCCAATATGTAAGAGACAAGACCTATTCCTTTTTCAGTGAACTGGACTCAACAGCCCCTATTCACCGCACAAGAATATATCTGACTAGTAAGAATCTTCAAACCTATGTATTGATATCTCTCCGTAAGTGAGTCAAGGGGGTGTAAAGCGGCATAAACACAGCCGTGAAAAGCAGCTAAACCCCAATATAAAAATAAATTACTTTTCAAAACCCGTGAAACAAAGACAGTGAAAGAGAGAGAAATTCTTACAAAATTCGTTCAGGGGCTGTGATGCAACCTGGATTGACCATATCTAGACCCACAGCTGATTGAGACATAAGGGTGGACACTCTTGGGGCTGAGAGGTTCGGTGAGGTTGGGTGAGCCAACGCAGACCCTTTCAAGTAATACTGCATGGTACCCATCCCATGGGTCCCAAATCTCCAGGTTCAAGGGCATCTTCCTACGTCGAAAACAGGCATGAGAAACCCAGAAGATGGTACACCGTGTGATCCGGAAATGTTTCTAAAACGCACCTCATTTCTCATCTCCTTTACTCGGGTTCGCCATTCCAGCCGATTTACTAGCCATCTCCCTCCTTGGAGAATCAGCACCTTTAACCTCCTGTTCCGTACAGGTTGCAATTTGTCCTGAGGATGAACGGGAAGAGGGGGAACCAATGAGAGACTAGCTCTAGGTGTTGGGACAGGCACAGGTCACTCTATTTTCCCATCAGGAAGAAGAATTAAGCACAAGCTCAGCCTGCCCCCCAGAACCAGAAGAGGGCCTGAAGCAATCCGGCGCTTTTGCGGCCAGCTCCCAAAAAAGCGAGTTGAAAAATGGAGCTCAGGGGCACTGCAATTCACAAACCTGCAGAGTTTTGAATGATACCTCTCGTCCACAAATATACTAAGGGAAGGCAACGAAGAGGCTTTGAAAGCAAGGCAGAATTGCAGGAAACAGATTTCAGGAGGTAGATTCGAATCGCCTTGAAAGCACATGAAAAGCGGCAAAACGTGGACAATGATGCCCTTGGCCAAAAAGGGCGTATGCGTTTTTTCCTGAATATATTCAGGAAAAAACGCATACGCCCTTTTTGGCCAACCAAGCAACCTGGAAAGGCCAATCAGTGCTCCAAAGAAGTCTCGCTTCCCAGCGGGCAAAAGGGCCATGCGGAAAAAAGTGTCCAAACCAGAAATGCAGGACCGGCCATGGAGAAATGGGAGCCTTGCTACGCTGATGGGTGGGATGTAAATTGCCAACAGCCACTCTGGAGAAGTGTACGGTGTGTTCTGAAACATCTAAAAAACACAGCTTGGAGAGCATAGGGCACTTCCACTCATGGGCGTATAAATTGGGAAAACTAAAAATCAGCAAGACACAGGCACCCCAAAGTTTAGGGCTGCTCTGTTGACAAGAACCCCCACTTCATTACACCTTAAATATCCTAGGAAAGAGAAAAATGGATAAAGAAGTTGTGGTCCTCATGTACAATGGAATATCACTCAGCCATGAAATCCACGTCATAAGGCTAGTAGCAGCACGATGAGTGGATTTAGGTACGACGATTCTAAGTGAAATAAGTCACACAGAAAAAGACACTTATCATAAGATATCACTTAGAGAGGGAATGTAAAAACCGCTACACTTGAACTGAATTACAAAACAGAACAGAGTCACACGTTTAGAAAACACACTATGGCTGCTGAACGGGAAAGGTGAGGTGGGGTGATGCATAAAACAAGGGTTTCAAATTAGCTCCGATACCGTTCCATAAACCCAATATGTAAGAGACAAGACCTATTCCTTTTTCAGTGAACTGGACTCAACACCCCCTATTCACCGCACAAGAATATATCTGACTAGTAAGAATCTTCAAACCTATGTATTGATATCTCTCCGTAAGTGAGTCAAGGGGGTGTAAAGCGGCATAAACACAGCCGTGAAAAGCAGCTAAACCCCAATATAAAAATAAATTACTTTTCAAAACCCGTGAAACAAAGACAGTGAAAGAGAGAGAAATTCTTACAAAATTCGTTCAGGGGCTGTGATGCAACCTGGATTGACCATATCTAGACCCACAGCTGATTGAGACATAAGGGTGGACACTCTTGGGGCTGAGAGGTTCGGTGAGGTTGGGTGAGCCAACGCAGACCCTTTCAAGTAATACTGCATGGTACCCATCCCATGGGTCCCAAATCTCCAGGTTCAAGGGCATCTTCCTACGTCGAAAACAGGCATGAGAAACTCAGAAGATGGTACACCGTGTGATCGGGAAAGGTTTCTAAAACGCACCTCATTTCTCATCTCCTTTGCTCGGGTTCGCCATTCCAGCCGATTTACTAGCCATCTCCTTCCTTGGAGAATCAGCACCTTTAACCTCCTGTTCCGTACAGGTTGCAATTTGTCCTGAGGATGAAGGGGAAGAGGGGGAACCAATGAGAGACTAGCTCTAGGTGTTGGGACAGGCACAGGTCACTCTATTTTCCCATCAGGAAGAAGAATTAAGCACAAGCTCAGCCTGCCCCCCAGAACCAGAAGAGGGCCTGAAGCAATCCGGCGCTTTTGCGGCCAGCTCCCAAAAAAGCGAGTTGAAAAATGGAGCTCAGGGGCACTGCAATTCACAAACCTGCAGAGTTTTAAATGATACCTCTCGTCCACAAATATACTAAGGGAAGGCAACGAAGAGGCTTTGAAAGCAAGGCAGAATTGCAGGAAACAGATTTCAGGAGGTAGATTCGAATCGCCTTGAAAGCACATGAAAAGCGGCAAAACGTGGACAATGATGCCCTTGGCCAAAAAGGGCGTATGCGTTTTTTCCTGAATACATTCAGGAAAAAACGCATACGCCCTTTTTGGCCAACCAAGCAACCTGGAAAGGCCAATCAGCGCTCCAAAGAAGTCTCGCTTCCCAGCGGGCAAAAGGGCCATGCGGAAAAAAGTGTCCAAACCAGAAATGCAGGACAGGCCATGGAGAAATGGGAGCCTTGCTACGCTGATGGGTGGGATGTAAATTGCCAACAGCCACTCTGGAGAAGTGTACGGTGTGTCCTGAAACATCTAAAAAACACAGCTTGGAGAGCATAGGGCACTTCCACTCATGGGCGTATAAATTGGGAAAACTAAAAATCAGCAAGACACAGGCACCCCAAAGTTTAGGGCTGCTCTGTTGACAAGAACCCCCACTTCATTACACCTTAAATATCCTAGGAAAGAGAAAAATGGATAAAGAAGTTGTGGTCCTCATGTACAATGGAATATCACTCAGCCATGAAATCCACGTCATAATGCTAGTAGCAGCACGATGAGTGGATTTAGGTACGACGATTCTAAGTGAAATAAGTCACACAGAAAAAGACACTTATCATAAGATATCACTTAGAGAGGGAATGTAAAAACCGCTACACTTGAACTGAATTACAAAACAGAACAGAGTCACACGTTTAGAAAACACACTATGGCTGCTGAACGGGAAAGGTGAGGTGGGGTGATGCATAAAACAAGGGTTTCAAATTAGCTCCGATACCGTTCCATAAACCCAATATGTAAGAGACAAGACCTATTCCTTTTTCAGTGAACTGGACTCAACACCCCCTATTCACCGCACAAGAATATATCTGACTAGTAAGAATCTTCAAACCTATGTATTGATATCTCTCCGTAAGTGAGTCAAGGGGGTGTAAAGCGGCATAAACACAGCCGTGAAAAGCAGCTAAACCCCAATATAAAAATAAATTACTTTTCAAAACCCGTGAAACAAAGACAGTGAAAGAGAGAGAAATTCTTACAAAATTCGTTCAGGGGCTGTGATGCAACCTGGATTGACCATATCTAGACCCACAGCTGATTGAGACATAAGGGTGGACACTCTTGGGGCTGAGAGGTTCGGTGAGGTTGGGTGAGCCAACGCAGACCCTTTCAAGTAATACTGCATGGTACCCATCCCATGGGTCCCAAATCTCCAGGTTCAAGGGCATCTTCCTACGTCGAAAACAGGCATGAGAAACCCAGAAGATGGTACACCGTGTGATCGGGAAAGGTTTCTAAAACGCACCTCATTTCTCATCTCCTTTGCTCGGGTTCGCCATTCCAGCCGATTTACTAGCCATCTCCCTCCTTGGAGAATCAGCACCTTTAACCTCCTGTTCCGTACAGGTTGCAATTTGTCCTGAGGATGAACGGGAAGAGGGGGAACCAATGAGAGACTAGCTCTAGGTGATGGGACAGGCACAGGTCACTCTATTTTCCCATCAGGAAGAAGAATTAAGCACAAGCTCAGCCTGCCCCCCAGAACCAGAAGAGGGCCTGAAGCAATCCGGCGCTTTTGCGGCCAGCTCCCAAAAAAGCGAGTTGAAAAATGGAGCTCAAGGGCACTGCAATTCACAAACCTGCAGAGTTTTAAATGATACCTCTCGTCCACAAATATACTAAGGGAAGGCAACGAAGAGGCTTTGAAAGCAAGGCAGAATTGCAGGAAACAGATTTCAGGAGGTAGATTCGAATCGCCTTGAAAGCACATGAAAAGCGGCAAAACGTGGACAATGATGCCCTTGGCCAAAAAGGGCGTATGCGTTTTTTCCTGAATATATTCAGGAAAAAACGCATACGCCCTTTTTGGCCAACCAAGCAACCTGGAAAGGCCAATCAGTGCTCCAAAGAAGTCTCGCTTCCCAGCGGGCAAAAGGGCCATGCGGAAAAAAGTGTCCAAACCAGAAATGCAGGACCAGCCATGGAGAAATGGGAGCCTTGCTACGCTGATGGGTGGGATGTAAATTGCCAACAGCCACTCTGGAGAAGTGTACGGTGTGTTCTGAAACATCTAAAAAACACAGCTTGGAGAGCATAGGGCACTTCCACTCATGGGCGTATAAATTGGGAAAACTAAAAATCAGCAAGACACAGGCACCCCAAAGTTTAGGGCTGCTCTGTTGACAAGAACCCCCACTTCATTACACCTTAAATATCCTAGGAAAGAGAAAAATGGATAAAGAAGTTGTGGTCCTCATGTACAATGGAATATCACTCAGCCATGAAATCCACGTCATAAGGCTAGTAGCAGCACGATGAGTGGATTTAGGTACGACGATTCTAAGTGAAATAAGTCACACAGAAAAAGACACTTATCATAAGATATCACTTAGAGAGGGAATGTAAAAACCGCTACACTTGAACTGAATTACAAAACAGAACAGAGTCACACGTTTAGAAAACACACTATGGCTGCTGAACGGGAAAGGTGAGGTGGGGTGATGCATAAAACAAGGGTTTCAAATTAGCTCCGATACCGTTCCATAAACCCAATATGTAAGAGACAAGACCTATTCCTTTTTCAGTGAACTGGACTCAACACCCCCTATTCACCGCACAAGAATATATCTGACTAGTAAGAATCTTCAAACCTATGTATTGATATCTCTCCGTAAGTGAGTCAAGGGGGTGTAAAGCGGCATAAACACAGCCGTGAAAAGCAGCTAAACCCCAATATAAAAATAAATTACTTTTCAAAACCCGTGAAACAAAGACAGTGAAAGAGAGAGAAATTCTTACAAAATTCGTTCAGGGGCTGTGATGCAACCTGGATTGACCATATCTAGACCCACAGCTGATTGAGACATAAGGGTGGACACTCTTGGGGCTGAGAGGTTCGGTGAGGTTGGGTGAGCCAACGCAGACCCTTTCAAGTAATACTGCATGGTACCCATCCCATGGGTCCCAAATCTCCAGGTTCAAGGGCATCTTCCTACGTCGAAAACAGGCATGAGAAACTCAGAAGATGGTACACCGTGTGATCGGGAAAGGTTTCTAAAACGCACCTCATTTCTCATCTCCTTTGCTCGGGTTCGCCATTCCAGCCGATTTACTAGCCATCTCCCTCCTTGGAGAATCAGCACCTTTAACCTCCTGTTCCGTACAGGTTGCAATTTGTCCTGAGGATGAACGGGAAGAGGGGGAACCAATGAGAGACTAGCTCTAGGTGTTGGGACAGGCACAGGTCACTCTATTTTCCCATCAGGAAGAAGAATTAAGCACAAGCTCAGCCTGCCCCCCAGAACCAGAAGAGGGCCTGAAGCAATCCGGCGCTTTTGCGGCCAGCTCCCAAAAAAGCGAGTTGAAAAATGGAGCTCAGGGGCACTGCAATTCACAAACCTGCAGAGTTTTAAATGATACCTCTCGTCCACAAATATACTAAGGGAAGGCAACGAAGAGGCTTTGAAAGCAAGGCAGAATTGCAGGAAACAGATTTCAGGAGGTAGATTCGAATCGCCTTGAAAGCACATGAAAAGCGGCAAAACGTGGACAATGATGCCCTTGGCCAAAAAGGGCGTATGCGTTTTATCCTGAATATATTCAGGAAAAAACGCATACGCCCTTTTTGGCCAACCAAGCAACCTGGAAAGACCAATCAGTGCTCCAAAGAAGTCTCGCTTCCCAGCGGGCAAAAGGGCCATGCGGAAAAAAGTGTCCAAACCAGAAATGCAGGACCAGCCATGGAGAAATGGGAGCCTTGCTACGCTGATGGGTGGGATGTAAATTGCCAACAGCCACTCTGGAGAAGTGTACGGTGTGTTCTGAAACATCTAAAAAACACAGCTTGGAGAGCATAGGGCACTTCCACTCATGGGCGTATAAATTGGGAAAACTAAAAATCAGCAAGACACAGGCACCCCAAAGTTTAGGGCTGCTCTGTTGACAAGAACCCCCACTTCATTACACCTTAAATATCCTAGGAAAGAGAAAAATGGATAAAGAAGTTGTGGTCCTCATGTACAATGGAATATCACTCAGCCATGAAATCCACGTCATAAGGCTAGTAGCAGCACGATGAGTGGATTTAGGTACGACGATTCTAAGTGAAATAAGTCACACAGAAAAAGACACTTATCATAAGATATCACTTAGAGAGGGAATGTAAAAACCGCTACACTTGAACTGAATTACAAAACAGAACAGAGTCACACGTTTAGAAAACACACTATGGCTGCTGAACGGGAAAGGTGAGGTGGGGTGATGCATAAAACAAGGGTTTCAAATTAGCTCCGATACCGTTCCATAAACCCAATATGTAAGAGACAAGACCTATTCCTTTTTCAGTGAACTGGACTCAACACCCCCTATTCACCGCACAAGAATATATCTGACTAGTAAGAATCTTCAAACCTATGTATTGATATCTCTCCGTAAGTGAGTCAAGGGGGTGTAAAGCGGCATAAACACAGCCGTGAAAAGCAGCTAAACCCCAATATAAAAATAAATTACTTTTCAAAACCCGTGAAACAAAGACAGTGAAAGAGAGAGAAATTCTTACAAAATTCGTTCAGGGGCTGTGATGCAACCTGGATTGACCATATCTAGACCCACAGCTGATTGAGACATAAGGGTGGACACTCTTGGGGCTGAGAGGTTCGGTGAGGTTGGGTGAGCCAACGCAGACCCTTTCAAGTAATACTGCATGGTACCCATCCCATGGGTCCCAAATCTCCAGGTTCAAGGGCATCTTCCTACGTCGAAAACAGGCATGAGAAACTCAGAAGATGGTACACCGTGTGATCGGGAAAGGTTTCTAAAACGCACCTCATTTCTCATCTCCTTTGCTCGGGTTCGCCATTCCAGCCGATTTACTAGCCATCTCCCTCCTTGGAGAATCAGCACCTTTAACCTCCTGTTCCGTACAGGTTGCAATTTGTCCTGAGGATGAACGGGAAGAGGGGGAACCAATGAGAGACTAGCTCTAGGTGTTGGGACAGGCACAGGTCACTCTATTTTCCCATCAGGAAGAAGAATTAAGCACAAGCTCAGCCTGCCCCCCAGAACCAGAAGAGGGCCTGAAGCAATCCGGCGCTTTTGCGGCCAGCTCCCAAAAAAGCGAGTTGAAAAATGGAGCTCAGGGGCACTGCAATTCACAAACCTGCAGAGTTTTAAATGATACCTCTCGTCCACAAATATACTAAGGGAAGGCAACGAAGAGGCTTTGAAAGCAAGGCAGAATTGCAGGAAACAGATTTCAGGAGGTAGATTCGAATCGCCTTGAAAGCACATGAAAAGCGGCAAAACGTGGACAATGATGCCCTTGGCCAAAAAGGGCGTATGCGTTTTATCCTGAATATATTCAGGAAAAAACGCATACGCCCTTTTTGGCCAACCAAGCAACCTGGAAAGACCAATCAGTGCTCCAAAGAAGTCTCGCTTCCCAGCGGGCAAAAGGGCCATGCGGAAAAAAGTGTCCAAACCAGAAATGCAGGACCAGCCATGGAGAAATGGGAGCCTTGCTACGCTGATGGGTGGGATGTAAATTGCCAACAGCCACTCTGGAGAAGTGTACGGTGTGTCCTGAAACATCTAAAAAACACAGCTTGGAGAGCATAGGGCACTTCCACTCATGGGCGTATAAATTGGGAAAACTAAAAATCAGCAAGACACAGGCACCCCAAAGTTTAGGGCTGCTCTGTTGACAAGAACCCCCACTTCATTACACCTTAAATATCCTAGGAAAGAGAAAAATGGATAAAGAAGTTGTGGTCCTCATGTACAATGGAATATCACTCAGCCATGAAATCCACGTCATAAGGCTAGTAGCAGCACGATGAGTGGATTTAGGTACGACGATTCTAAGTGAAATAAGTCACACAGAAAAAGACACTTATCATAAGATATCACTTAGAGAGGGAATGTAAAAACCGCTACACTTGAACTGAATTACAAAACAGAACAGAGTCACACGTTTAGAAAACACACTATGGCTGCTGAACGGGAAAGGTGAGGTGGGGTGATGCATAAAACAAGGGTTTCAAATTAGCTCCGATACCGTTCCATAAACCCAATATGTAAGAGACAAGACCTATTCCTTTTTCAGTGAACTGGACTCAACACCCCCTATTCACCGCACAAGAATATATCTGACTAGTAAGAATCTTCAAACCTATGTATTGATATCTCTCCGTAAGTGAGTCAAGGGGGTGTAAAGCGGCATAAACACAGCCGTGAAAAGCAGCTAAACCCCAATATAAAAATAAATTACTTTTCAAAACCCGTGAAACAAAGACAGTGAAAGAGAGAGAAATTCTTACAAAATTCGTTCAGGGGCTGTGATGCAACCTGGATTGACCATATCTAGACCCACAGCTGATTGAGACATAAGGGTGGACACTCTTGGGGCTGAGAGGTTCGGTGAGGTTGGGTGAGCCAACGCAGACCCTTTCAAGTAATACTGCATGGTACCCATCCCATGGGTCCCAAATCTCCAGGTTCAAGGGCATCTTCCTACGTCGAAAACAGGCATGAGAAACTCAAAAGATGGTACACCGTGTGATCGGGAAAGGTTTCTAAAACGCACCTCATTTCTCATCTCCTTTGCTCGTGTTCGCCATTCCAGCCGATTTACTAGCCATCTCCCTCCTTGGAGAATCAGCACCTTTAACCTCCTGTTCCGTACAGGTTGCAATTTGTCCTGAGGATGAACGGGAAGAGGGGGAACCAATGAGAGACTAGCTCTAGGTGTTGGGACAGGCACAGGTCACTCTATTTTCCCATCAGGAAGAAGAATTAAGCACAAGCTCAGCCTGCCCCCCAGAACCAGAAGAGGGCCTGAAGCAATCCGGCGCTTTTGCGGCCAGCTCCCAAAAAAGCGAGTTGAAAAATGGAGCTCAGGGGCACTGCAATTCACAAACCTGCAGAG
This sequence comes from Balaenoptera acutorostrata, assembly GCF_949987535.1. Classification (NCBI taxonomy): domain Eukaryota; kingdom Metazoa; phylum Chordata; class Mammalia; order Artiodactyla; family Balaenopteridae; genus Balaenoptera; species Balaenoptera acutorostrata. The sequence continues at coordinate 128,131 of NW_026646727.1, forward strand.
TTTTAAATGATACCTCTCGTCCACAAATATACTAAGGGAAGGCAACGAAGAGGCTTTGAAAGCAAGGCAGAATTGCAGGAAACAGATTTCAGGAGGTAGATTCGAATCGCCTTGAAAGCACATGAAAAGCGGCAAAACGTGGACAATGATGCCCTTGGCCAAAAAGGGCGTATGCGTTTTTTCCTGAATACATTCAGGAAAAAACGCATACGCCCTTTTTGGCCAACCAAGCAACCTGGAAAGGCCAATCAGCGCTCCAAAGAAGTCTCGCTTCCCAGCGGGCAAAAGGGCCATGCGGAAAAAAGTGTCCAAACCAGAAATGCAGGACCGGCCATGGAGAAATGGGAGCCTTGCTACGCTGATGGGTGGGATGTAAATTGCCAACAGCCACTCTGGAGAAGTGTACGGTGTGTCCTGAAACATCTAAAAAACACAGCTTGGAGAGCATAGGGCACTTCCACTCATGGGCGTATAAATTGGGAAAACTAAAAATCAGCAAGACACAGGCACCCCAAAGTTTAGGGCTGCTCTGTTGACAAGAACCCCCACTTCATTACACCTTAAATATCCTAGGAAAGAGAAAAATGGATAAAGAAGTTGTGGTCCTCATGTACAATGGAATATCACTCAGCCATGAAATCCACGTCATAAGGCTAGTAGCAGCACGATGAGTGGATTTAGGTACGACGATTCTAAGTGAAATAAGTCACACAGAAAAAGACACTTATCATAAGATATCACTTAGAGAGGGAATGTAAAAACCGCTACACTTGAACTGAATTACAAAACAGAACAGAGTCACACGTTTAGAAAACACACTATGGCTGCTGAACGGGAAAGGTGAGGTGGGGTGATGCATAAAACAAGGGTTTCAAATTAGCTCCGATACCGTTCCATAAACCCAATATGTAAGAGACAAGACCTATTCCTTTTTCAGTGAACTGGACTCAATACCCCCTATTCACCGCACAAGAATATATCTGACTAGTAAGAATCTTCAAACCTATGTATTGATATCTCTCCGTAAGTGAGTCAAGGGGGTGTAAAGCGGCATAAACACAGCCGTGAAAAGCAGCTAAACCCCATTATAAAAATAAATTACTTTTCAAAACCCGTGAAACAAAGACAGTGAAAGAGAGAGAAATTCTTACAAAATTCGTTCAGGGGCTGTGATGCAACCTGGATTGACCATATCTAGACCCACAGCTGATTGAGACATAAGGGTGGACACTCTTGGGGCTGAGAGGTTCGGTGAGGTTGGGTGAGCCAACGCAGACCCTTTCAAGTAATACTGCATGGTACCCATCCCATGGGTCCCAAATCTCCAGGTTCAAGGGCATCTTCCTATGTCGAAAACAGGCATGAGAAACCCAGAAGATGGTACACCGTGTGATCGGGAAAGGTTTCTAAAACGCACCTCATTTCTCATCTCCTTTGCTCGGGTTCGCCATTCCAGCCAATTTACTAGCCATCTCCCTCCTTGGAGAATCAGCACCTTTAACCTCCTGTTCCGTACAGGTTGCAATTTGTCCTGAGGATGAAGGGGAAGAGGGGGAACCAATGAGAGACTAGCTCTAGGTGTTGGGACAGGCACAGGTCACTCTATTTTCCCATCAGGAAGAAGAATTAAGCACAAGCTCAGCCTGCCCCCCAGAACCAGAAGAGGGCCTGAAGCAATCCTGCGCTTTTGCGGCCAGCTCCCAAAAAAGCGAGTTGAAAAATGGAGCTCAGGGGCCCTGCAATTCACAAACCTGCAGAGTTTTAAATGATACCTCTCGTCCACAAATATACTAAGGGAAGGCAACGAAGAGGCTTTGAAAGCAAGGCAGAATTGCAGGAAACAGATTTCAGGAGGTAGATTCGAATCGCCTTGAAAGCACATGAAAAGCGGCAGAACGTGGACAATGATGCCCTTGGCCAAAAAGGGCGTATGCGTTTTTTCCTGAATATATTCAGGAAAAAACGCATACGCCCTTTTTGGCCAACCAAGCAACCTGGAAAGGCCAATCAGTGCTCCAAAGAAGTCTCGCTTCCCAGCGGGCAAAAGGGCCATGCGGAAAAAAGTGTCCAAAGCAGAAATGCAGGACCGGCCATGGAGAAATGGGAGCCTTGCTACGCTGATGGGTGGGATGTAAATTGCCAACAGCCACTCTGGAGAAGTGTACGGTGTGTTCTGAAACATCTAAAAAACACAGCTTGGAGAGCATAGGGCACTTCCACTCATGGGCGTATAAATTGGGAAAACTAAAAATCAGCAAGACACAGGCACCCCAAAGTTTAGGGCTGCTCTGTTGACAAGAACCCCCACTTCATTACACCTTAAATATCCTAGGAAAGAGAAAAATGGATAAAGAAGTTGTGGTCCTCATGTACAATGGAATATCACTCAGCCATGAAATCCACGTCATAAGGCTAGTAGCAGCACGATGAGTGGATTTAGGTACGACGATTCTAAGTGAAATAAGTCACACAGAAAAAGACACTTATCATAAGATATCACTTAGAGAGGGAATGTAAAAACCGCTACACTTGAACTGAATTACAAAACAGAACAGAGTCACACGTTTAGAAAACACACTATGGCTGCTGAACGGGAAAGGTGAGGTGGGGTGATGCATAAAACAAGGGTTTCAAATTAGCTCCGATACCGTTCCATAAACCCAATATGTAAGAGACAAGACCTATTCCTTTTTCAGTGAACTGGACTCAACACCCCCTATTCACCGCACAAGAATATATCTGACTAGTAAGAATCTTCAAACCAATTTATTGATATCTCTCCGTAAGTGAGTCAAGGGGGTGTAAAGCGGCATAAACACAGCCGTGAAAAGCAGCTAAACCCCAATGTAAAAATAAATTACTTTTCAAAACCCGTGAAAAAAAGACAGTGAAAGAGAGAGAAATTCTTACAAAATTCTTTCAGGGGCTGTGATGCAACCTGGATTGACCATATCTAGAACCACAGCTGATTGAGACATAAGGGTGGACACTCTTGGGGCTGAGAGGTTCGGTGAGGTTGGGTGAGCCAACGCAGACCCTTTCAAGTAATACTGCATGGTACCCATCCCATGGGTCCCAAATCTCCAGGTTCAAGGGCATCTTCCTACGTCGAAAACAGACATGAGAAACCCAGAAGATGGTACACCGTGTGATCGGGAAAGGTTTCTAAAACGCACCTCATTTCTCATCTCCTTTGCTCGGGTTCGCCATTCCAGCCGATTTACTAGCCATCTCCCTCCTTGGAGAATCAGCACCTTTAACCTCCTGTTCCGTACAGGTTGCAATTTGTCCTGAGGATGAAGGGGAAGAGGGGGAACCAATGAGAGACTAGCTCTAGGTGTTGGGACAGGCACAGGTCACTCTATTTTCCCATCAGGAAGAAGAATTAAGCACAAGCTCAGCCTGCCCCCCAGAACCAGAAGAGGGCCTGAAGCAATCCGGCGCTTTTGCGGCCAGCTCCCAAAAAAGCGAGTTGAAAAATGGAGCTCAGGGGCACTGCAATTCACAAACCTGCAGAGTTTTAAATGATACCTCTCGTCCACAAATATACTAAGGGAAGGCAACGAAGAGGCTTTGAAAGCAAGGCAGAATTGCAGGAAACAGATTTCAGGAGGTAGATTCGAATCGCCTTGAAAGCACATGAAAAGCGGCAAAACGTGGACAATGATGCCCTTGGCCAAAAAGGGCGTATGCGTTTTTTCCTGAATACATTCAGGAAAAAACGCATACGCCCTTTTTGGCCAACCAAGCAACCTGGAAAGGCCAATCAGCGCTCCAAAGAAGTCTCGCTTCCCAGCGGGCAAAAGGGCCATGCGGAAAAAAGTGTCCAAACCAGAAATGCAGGACCGGCCATGGAGAAATGGGAGCCTTGCTACGCTGATGGGTGGGATGTAAATTGCCAACAGCCACTCTGGAGAAGTGTACGGTGTGTCCTGAAACATCTAAAAAACACAGCTTGGAGAGCATAGGGCACTTCCACTCATGGGCGTATAAATTGGGAAAACTAAAAATCAGCAAGACACAGGCACCCCAAAGTTTAGGGCTGCTCTGTTGACAAGAACCCCCACTTCATTACACCTTAAATATCCTAGGAAAGAGAAAAATGGATAAAGAAGTTGTGGTCCTCATGTACAATGGAATATCACTCAGCCATGAAATCCACGTCATAAGGCTAGTAGCAGCACGATGAGTGGATTTAGGTACGACGATTCTAAGTGAAATAAGTCACACAGAAAAAGACACTTATCATAAGATATCACTTAGAGAGGGAATGTAAAAACCGCTACACTTGAACTGAATTACAAAACAGAACAGAGTCACACGTTTAGAAAACACACTATGGCTGCTGAACGGGAAAGGTGAGGTGGGGTGATGCATAAAACAAGGGTTTCAAATTAGCTCCGATACCGTTCCATAAACCCAATATGTAAGAGACAAGACCTATTCCTTTTTCAGTGAACTGGACTCAACAGCCCCTATTCACCGCACAAGAATATATCTGACTAGTAAGAATCTTCAAACCTATGTATTGATATCTCTCCGTAAGTGAGTCAAGGGGGTGTAAAGCGGCATAAACACAGCCGTGAAAAGCAGCTAAACCCCAATATAAAAATAAATTACTTTTCAAAACCCGTGAAACAAAGACAGTGAAAGAGAGAGAAATTCTTACAAAATTCGTTCAGGGGCTGTGATGCAACCTGGATTGACCATATCTAGACCCACAGCTGATTGAGACATAAGGGTGGACACTCTTGGGGCTGAGAGGTTCGGTGAGGTTGGGTGAGCCAACGCAGACCCTTTCAAGTAATACTGCATGGTACCCATCCCATGGGTCCCAAATCTCCAGGTTCAAGGGCATCTTCCTACGTCGAAAACAGGCATGAGAAACCCAGAAGATGGTACACCGTGTGATCGGGAAAGGTTTCTAAAACGCACCTCATTTCTCATCTCCTTTGCTCGGGTTCGCCATTCCAGCCGATTTACTAGCCATCTCCCTCCTTGGAGAATCAGCACCTTTAACCTCCTGTTCCGTACAGGTTGCAATTTGTCCTGAGGATGAACGGGAAGAGGGGGAACCAATGAGAGACTAGCTCTAGGTGTTGGGACAGGCACAGGTCACTCTATTTTCCCATCAGGAAGAAGAATTAAGCACAAGCTCAGCCTGCCCCCCAGAACCAGAAGAGGGCCTGAAGCAATCCGGCGCTTTTGCGGCCAGCTCCCAAAAAAGCGAGTTGAAAAATGGAGCTCAGGGGCACTGCAATTCACAAACCTGCAGAGTTTTAAATGATACTTCTCTTCCACAAATATACTAAGGGAAGGCAACGAAGAGGCTTTGAAAGCAAGGCAGAATTGCAGGAAACAGATTTCAGGAGGTAGATTCGAATCGCCTTGAAAGCACATGAAAAGCGGCAAAACGTGGACAATGATGCCCTTGGCCAAAAAGGGCGTATGCGTTTTTTCCTGAATATATTCAGGAAAAAACGCATACGCCCTTTTTGGCCAACCAAGCAACCTGGAAAGGCCAATCAGCGCTCCAAAGAAGTCTCGCTTCCCAGCGGGCAAAAGGGCCATGCGGAAAAAAGTGTCCAAACCAGAAATGCAGGACCGGCCATGGAGAAATGGGAGCCTTGCTACGCTGATGGGTGGGATGTAAATTGCCAACAGCCACTCTGGAGAAGTGTACGGTGTGTTCTGAAACATCTAAAAAACACAGCTTGGAGAGCATAGGGCACTTCCACTCATGGGCGTATAAATTGGGAAAACTAAAAATCAGCAAGACACAGGCACCCCAAAGTTTAGGGCTGCTCTGTTGACAAGAACCCCCACTTCATTACACCTTAAATATCCTAGGAAAGCGAAAAATGGATAAAGACTTTGTGGTCCTCATGTACAATGGAATATCACTCAGCCATGAAATCAACGTCATAAGGCTAGTAGCAGCACGATGAGTGGATTTAGGTACGACGATTCTAAGTGAAATAAGTCACACAGAAAAGACACTTATCATAAGATATCACTTAGAGAGGGAATGTAAAAACCGCTACACTTGAACTGAATTACAAAACAGAACAGAGTCACACGTTTAGAATACACACTATGGCTGCTGAACGGGAAAGGTGAGGTGGGGTGATGCATAAAACAAGGGTTTCAAATTAGCTCCGATACCGTTCCATAAACCCAATATGTAAGAGACAAGACCTATTCCTTTTTCAGTGAACTGGACTCAACACCCCCTATTCACCGCACAAGAATATATCTGACTAGTAAGAATCTTCAAACCTATGTATTGATATCTCTCCGTAAGTGAGTCAAGGGGGTGTAAAGCGGCATAAACACAGCCGTGAAAAGCAGCTAAACCCCATTATAAAAATAAATTACTTTTCAAAACCCGTGAAACAAAGACAGTGAAAGAGAGAGAAATTCTTACAAAATTCGTTCAGGGGCTGTGATGCAACCTGGATTGACCATATCTAGACCCACAGCTGATTGAGACATAAGGGTGGACACTCTTGGGGCTGAGAGGTTCGGTGAGGTTGGGTGAGCCAACGCAGACCCTTTCAAGTAATACTGCATGGTACCCATCCCATGGGTCCCAAATCTCCAGGTTCAAGGGCATCTTCCTACGTCGAAAACAGGCATGAGAAACCCAGAAGATGGTACACCGTGTGATCGGGAAAGGTTTCTAAAACGCACCTCATTTCTCATCTCCTTTGCTCGGGTTCGCGATTCCAGCCGATTTACTAGCCATCTCCCTCCTTGGAGAATCAGCACCTTTAACCTCCTGTTCCGTACAGGTTGCAATTTGTCCTGAGGATGAACGGGAAGAGGGGGAACCAATGAGAGACTAGCTCTAGGTGTTGGGACAGGCACAGGTCACTCTATTTTCCCATCAGGAAGAAGAATTAAGCACAAGCTCAGCCTGCCCCCCAGAACCAGAAGAGGGCCTGAAGCAATCCGGCGCTTTTGCGGCCAGCTCCCAAAAAAGCGAGTTGAAAAATGGAGCTCAGGGGCACTGCAATTCACAAACCTGCAGAGTTTTAAATGATACCTCTCGTCCACAAATATACTAAGGGAAGGCAACGAAGAGGCTTTGAAAGCAAGGCAGAATTGCAGGAAACAGATTTCAGGAGGTAGATTCGAATCGCCTTGAAAGCACATGAAAAGCGGCAAAACGTGGACAATGATGCCCTTGGCCAAAAAGGGCGTATGCGTTTTTTCCTGAATATATTCAGGAAAAAACGCATACGCCCTTTTTGGCCAACCAAGCAACCTGGAAAGGCCAATCAGTGCTCCAAAGAAGTCTCGCTTCCCAGCGGGCAAAAGGGCCATGCGGAAAAAAGTGTCCAAACCAGAAATGCAGGACCAGCCATGGAGAAATGGGAGCCTTGCTACGCTGATGGGTGGGATGTAAATTGCCAACAGCCACTCTGGAGAAGTGTACGGTGTGTTCTGAAACATCTAAAAAACACAGCTTGGAGAGCATAGGGCACTTCCACTCATGGGCGTATAAATTGGGAAAACTAAAAATCAGCAAGACACAGGCACCCCAAAGTTTAGGGCTGCTCTGTTGACAAGAACCCCCACTTCATTACACCTTAAATATCCTAGGAAAGAGAAAAATGGATAAAGAAGTTGTGGTCCTCATGTACAATGGAATATCACTCAGCCATGAAATCCACGTCATAAGGCTAGTAGCAGCACGATGAGTGGATTTAGGTACGACGATTCTAAGTGAAATAAGTCACACAGAAAAAGACACTTATCATAAGATATCACTTAGAGAGGGAATGTAAAAACCGCTACACTTGAACTGAATTACAAAACAGAACAGAGTCACACGTTTAGAAAACACACTATGGCTGCTGAACGGGAAAGGTGAGGTGGGGTGATGCATAAAACAAGGGTTTCAAATTAGCTCCGATACCGTTCCATAAACCCAATATGTAAGAGACAAGACCTATTCCTTTTTCAGTGAACTGGACTCAACACCCCCTATTCACCGCACAAGAATATATCTGACTAGTAAGAATCTTCAAACCTATGTATTGATATCTCTCCGTAAGTGAGTCAAGGGGGTGTAAAGCGGCATAAACACAGCCGTGAAAAGCAGCTAAACCCCAATATAAAAATAAATTACTTTTCAAAACCCGTGAAACAAAGACAGTGAAAGAGAGAGAAATTCTTACAAAATTCGTTCAGGGGCTGTGATGCAACCTGGATTGACCATATCTAGACCCACAGCTGATTGAGACATAAGGGTGGACACTCTTGGGGCTGAGAGGTTCGGTGAGGTTGGGTGAGCCAACGCAGACCCTTTCAAGTAATACTGCATGGTACCCATCCCATGGGTCCCAAATCTCCAGGTTCAAGGGCATCTTCCTACGTCGAAAACAGGCATGAGAAACTCAGAAGATGGTACACCGTGTGATCGGGAAAGGTTTCTAAAACGCACCTCATTTCTCATCTCCTTTGCTCGGGTTCGCCATTCCAGCCGATTTACTAGCCATCTCCCTCCTTGGAGAATCAGCACCTTTAACCTCCTGTTCCGTACAGGTTGCAATTTGTCCTGAGGATGAACGGGAAGAGGGGGAACCAATGAGAGACTAGCTCTAGGTGTTGGGACAGGCACAGGTCACTCTATTTTCCCATCAGGAAGAAGAATTAAGCACAAGCTCAGCCTGCCCCCCAGAACCAGAAGAGGGCCTGAAGCAATCCGGCGCTTTTGCGGCCAGCTCCCAAAAAAGCGAGTTGAAAAATGGAGCTCAGGGGCACTGCAATTCACAAACCTGCAGAGTTTTAAATGATACTTCTCTTCCACAAATATACTAAGGGAAGGCAACGAAGAGGCTTTGAAAGCAAGGCAGAATTGCAGGAAACAGATTTCAGGAGGTAGATTCGAATCGCCTTGAAAGCACATGAAAAGCGGCAAAACGTGGACAATGATGCCCTTGGCCAAAAAGGGCGTATGCGTTTTTTCCTGAATATATTCAGGAAAAAACGCATACGCCCTTTTTGGCCAACCAAGCAACCTGGAAAGGCCAATCAGCGCTCCAAAGAAGTCTCGCTTCCCAGCGGGCAAAAGGGCCATGCGGAAAAAAGTGTCCAAACCAGAAATGCAGGACCGGCCATGGAGAAATGGGAGCCTTGCTACGCTGATGGGTGGGATGTAAATTGCCAACAGCCACTCTGGAGAAGTGTACGGTGTGTTCTGAAACATCTAAAAAACACAGCTTGGAGAGCATAGGGCACTTCCACTCATGGGCGTATAAATTGGGAAAACTAAAAATCAGCAAGACACAGGCACCCCAAAGTTTAGGGCTGCTCTGTTGACAAGAACCCCCACTTCATTACACCTTAAATATCCTAGGAAAGCGAAAAATGGATAAAGACTTTGTGGTCCTCATGTACAATGGAATATCACTCAGCCATGAAATCAACGTCATAAGGCTAGTAGCAGCACGATGAGTGGATTTAGGTACGACGATTCTAAGTGAAATAAGTCACACAGAAAAGACACTTATCATAAGATATCACTTAGAGAGGGAATGTAAAAACCGCTACACTTGAACTGAATTACAAAACAGAACAGAGTCACACGTTTAGAATACACACTATGGCTGCTGAACGGGAAAGGTGAGGTGGGGTGATGCATAAAACAAGGGTTTCAAATTAGCTCCGATACCGTTCCATAAACCCAATATGTAAGAGACAAGACCTATTCCTTTTTCAGTGAACTGGACTCAACACCCCCTATTCACCGCACAAGAATATATCTGACTAGTAAGAATCTTCAAACCTATGTATTGATATCTCTCCGTAAGTGAGTCAAGGGGGTGTAAAGCGGCATAAACACAGCCGTGAAAAGCAGCTAAACCCCATTATAAAAATAAATTACTTTTCAAAACCCGTGAAACAAAGACAGTGAAAGAGAGAGAAATTCTTACAAAATTCGTTCAGGGGCTGTGATGCAACCTGGATTGACCATATCTAGACCCACAGCTGATTGAGACATAAGGGTGGACACTCTTGGGGCTGAGAGGTTCGGTGAGGTTGGGTGAGCCAACGCAGACCCTTTCAAGTAATACTGCATGGTACCCATCCCATGGGTCCCAAATCTCCAGGTTCAAGGGCATCTTCCTACGTCGAAAACAGGCATGAGAAACCCAGAAGATGGTACACCGTGTGATCGGGAAAGGTTTCTAAAACGCACCTCATTTCTCATCTCCTTTGCTCGGGTTCGCGATTCCAGCCGATTTACTAGCCATCTCCCTCCTTGGAGAATCAGCACCTTTAACCTCCTGTTCCGTACAGGTTGCAATTTGTCCTGAGGATGAACGGGAAGAGGGGGAACCAATGAGAGACTAGCTCTAGGTGTTGGGACAGGCACAGGTCACTCTATTTTCCCATCAGGAAGAAGAATTAAGCACAAGCTCAGCCTGCCCCCCAGAACCAGAAGAGGGCCTGAAGCAATCCGGCGCTTTTGCGGCCAGCTCCCAAAAAAGCGAGTTGAAAAATGGAGCTCAGGGGCACTGCAATTCACAAACCTGCAGAGTTTTAAATGATACCTCTCGTCCACAAATATACTAAGGGAAGGCAACGAAGAGGCTTTGAAAGCAAGGCAGAATTGCAGGAAACAGATTTCAGGAGGTAGATTCGAATCGCCTTGAAAGCACATGAAAAGCGGCAAAACGTGGACAATGATGCCCTTGGCCAAAAAGGGCGTATGCGTTTTTTCCTGAATATATTCAGGAAAAAACGCATACGCCCTTTTTGGCCAACCAAGCAACCTGGAAAGGCCAATCAGTGCTCCAAAGAAGTCTCGCTTCCCAGCGGGCAAAAGGGCCATGCGGAAAAAAGTGTCCAAACCAGAAATGCAGGACCAGCCATGGAGAAATGGGAGCCTTGCTACGCTGATGGGTGGGATGTAAATTGCCAACAGCCACTCTGGAGAAGTGTACGGTGTGTTCTGAAACATCTAAAAAACACAGCTTGGAGAGCATAGGGCACTTCCACTCATGGGCGTATAAATTGGGAAAACTAAAAATCAGCAAGACACAGGCACCCCAAAGTTTAGGGCTGCTCTGTTGACAAGAACCCCCACTTCATTACACCTTAAATATCCTAGGAAAGAGAAAAATGGATAAAGAAGTTGTGGTCCTCATGTACAATGGAATATCACTCAGCCATGAAATCCACGTCATAAGGCTAGTAGCAGCACGATGAGTGGATTTAGGTACGACGATTCTAAGTGAAATAAGTCACACAGAAAAAGACACTTATCATAAGATATCACTTAGAGAGGGAATGTAAAAACCGCTACACTTGAACTGAATTACAAAACAGAACAGAGTCACACGTTTAGAAAACACACTATGGCTGCTGAACGGGAAAGGTGAGGTGGGGTGATGCATAAAACAAGGGTTTCAAATTAGCTCCGATACCGTTCCATAAACCCAATATGTAAGAGACAAGACCTATTCCTTTTTCAGTGAACTGGACTCAACACCCCCTATTCACCGCACAAGAATATATCTGACTAGTAAGAATCTTCAAACCTATGTATTGATATCTCTCCGTAAGTGAGTCAAGGGGGTGTAAAGCGGCATAAACACAGCCGTGAAAAGCAGCTAAACCCCAATATAAAAATAAATTACTTTTCAAAACCCGTGAAACAAAGACAGTGAAAGAGAGAGAAATTCTTACAAAATTCGTTCAGGGGCTGTGATGCAACCTGGATTGACCATATCTAGACCCACAGCTGATTGAGACATAAGGGTGGACACTCTTGGGGCTGAGAGGTTCGGTGAGGTTGGGTGAGCCAACGCAGACCCTTTCAAGTAATACTGCATGGTACCCATCCCATGGGTCCCAAATCTCCAGGTTCAAGGGCATCTTCCTACGTCGAAAACAGGCATGAGAAACTCAGAAGATGGTACACCGTGTGATCGGGAAAGGTTTCTAAAACGCACCTCATTTCTCATCTCCTTTGCTCGGGTTCGCCATTCCAGCCGATTTACTAGCCATCTCCCTCCTTGGAGAATCAGCACCTTTAACCTCCTGTTCCGTACAGGTTGCAATTTGTCCTGAGGATGAACGGGAAGAGGGGGAACCAATGAGAGACTAGCTCTAGGTGTTGGGACAGGCACAGGTCACTCTATTTTCCCATCAGGAAGAAGAATTAAGCACAAGCTCAGCCTGCCCCCCAGAACCAGAAGAGGGCCTGAAGCAATCCGGCGCTTTTGCGGCCAGCTCCCAAAAAAGCGAGTTGAAAAATGGAGCTCAGGGGCACTGCAATTCACAAACCTGCAGAGTTTTAAATGATACCTCTCGTCCACAAATATACTAAGGGAAGGCAACGAAGAGGCTTTGAAAGCAAGGCAGAATTGCAGGAAACAGATTTCAGGAGGTAGATTCGAATCGCCTTGAAAGCACATGAAAAGCGGCAAAACGTGGACAATGATGCCCTTGGCCAAAAAGGGCGTATGCGTTTTTTCCTGAATATATTCAGGAAAAAACGCATACGCCCTTTTTGGCCAACCAAGCAACCTGGAAAGGCCAATCAGTGCTCCAAAGAAGTCTCGCTTCCCAGCGGGCAAAAGGGCCATGCGGAAAAAAGTGTCCAAACCAGAAATGCAGGACCAGCCATGGAGAAATGGGAGCCTTGCTACGCTGATGGGTGGGATGTAAATTGCCAACAGCCACTCTGGAGAAGTGTACGGTGTGTTCTGAAACATCTAAAAAACACAGCTTGGAGAGCATAGGGCACTTCCACTCATGGGCGTATAAATTGGGAAAACTAAAAATCAGCAAGACACAGGCACCCCAAAGTTTAGGGCTGCTCTGTTGACAAGAACCCCCACTTCATTACACCTTAAATATCCTAGGAAAGAGAAAAATGGATAAAGAAGTTGTGGTCCTCATGTACAATGGAATATCACTCAGCCATGAAATCCACGTCATAAGGCTAGTAGCAGCACGATGAGTGGATTTAGGTACGACGATTCTAAGAGAAATAAGTCACACAGAAAAAGACACTTATCATAAGATATCACTTAGAGAGGGAATGTAAAAACCGCTACACTTGAACTGAATTACAAAACAGAACAGAGTCACACGTTTAGAAAACACACTATGGCTGCTGAACGGGAAAGGTGAGGTGGGGTGATGCATAAAACAAGGGTTTCAAATTAGCTCCGATACCGTTCCATAAACCCAATATGTAAGAGACAAGACCTATTCCTTTTTCAGTGAACTGGACTCAACACCCCCTATTCACCGCACAAGAATATATCTGACTAGTAAGAATCTTCAAACCTATGTATTGATATCTCTCCGTAAGTGAGTCAAGGGGGTGTAAAGCGGCATAAACACAGCCGTGAAAAGCAGCTAAACCCCAATATAAAAATAAATTACTTTTCAAAACCCGTGAAACAAAGACAGTGAAAGAGAGAGAAATTCTTACAAAATTCGTTCAGGGGCTGTGATGCAACCTGGATTGACCATATCTAGACCCACAGCTGATTGAGACATAAGGGTGGACACTCTTGGGGCTGAGAGGTTCGGTGAGGTTGGGTGAGCCAACGCAGACCCTTTCAAGTAATACTGCATGGTACCCATCCCATGGGTCCCAAATCTCCAGGTTCAAGGGCATCTTCCTACGTCGAAAACAGGCATGAGAAACTCAGAAGATGGTACACCGTGTGATCGGGAAAGGTTTCTAAAACGCACCTCATTTCTCATCTCCTTTGCTCGGGTTCGCCATTCCAGCCGATTTACTAGCCATCTCCCTCCTTGGAGAATCAGCACCTTTAACCTCCTGTTCCGTACAGGTTGCAATTTGTCCTGAGGATGAACGGGAAGAGGGGGAACCAATGAGAGACTAGCTCTAGGTGTTGGGACAGGCACAGGTCACTCTATTTTCCCATCAGGAAGAAGAATTAAGCACAAGCTCAGCCTGCCCCCCAGAACCAGAAGAGGGCCTGAAGCAATCCGGCGCTTTTGCGGCCAGCTCCCAAAAAAGCGAGTTGAAAAATGGAGCTCAGGGGCACTGCAATTCACAAACCTGCAGAGTTTTAAATGATACCTCTCGTCCACAAATATACTAAGGGAAGGCAACGAAGAGGCTTTGAAAGCAAGGCAGAATTGCAGGAAACAGATTTCAGGAGGTAGATTCGAATCGCCTTGAAAGCACATGAAAAGCGGCAAAACGTGGACAATGATGCCCTTGGCCAAAAAGGGCGTATGCGTTTTTTCCTGAATACATTCAGGAAAAAACGCATACGCCCTTTTTGGCCAACCAAGCAACCTGGAAAGGCCAATCAGCGCTCCAAAGAAGTCTCGCTTCCCAGCGGGCAAAAGGGCCATGCGGAAAAAAGTGTCCAAACCAGAAATGCAGGACCGGCCATGGAGAAATGGGAGCCTTGCTACGCTGATGGGTGGGATGTAAATTGCCAACAGCCACTCTGGAGAAGTGTACGGTGTGTCCTGAAACATCTAAAAAACACAGCTTGGAGAGCATAGGGCACTTCCACTCATGGGCGTATAAATTGGGAAAACTAAAAATCAGCAAGACACAGGCACCCCAAAGTTTAGGGCTGCTCTGTTGACAAGAACCCCCACTTCATTACACCTTAAATATCCTAGGAAAGAGAAAAATGGATAAAGAAGTTGTGGTCCTCATGTACAATGGAATATCACTCAGCCATGAAATCCACGTCATAAGGCTAGTAGCAGCACGATGAGTGGATTTAGGTACGACGATTCTAAGTGAAATAAGTCACACAGAAAAAGACACTTATCATAAGATATCACTTAGAGAGGGAATGTAAAAACCGCTACACTTGAACTGAATTACAAAACAGAACAGAGTCACACGTTTAGAAAACACACTATGGCTGCTGAACGGGAAAGGTGAGGTGGGGTGATGCATAAAACAAGGGTTTCAAATTAGCTCCGATACCGTTCCATAAACCCAATATGTAAGAGACAAGACCTATTCCTTTTTCAGTGAACTGGACTCAACAGCCCCTATTCACCGCACAAGAATATATCTGACTAGTAAGAATCTTCAAACCTATGTATTGATATCTCTCCGTAAGTGAGTCAAGGGGGTGTAAAGCGGCATAAACACAGCCGTGAAAAGCAGCTAAACCCCAATATAAAAATAAATTACTTTTCAAAACCCGTGAAACAAAGACAGTGAAAGAGAGAGAAATTCTTACAAAATTCGTTCAGGGGCTGTGATGCAACCTGGATTGACCATATCTAGACCCACAGCTGATTGAGACATAAGGGTGGACACTCTTGGGGCTGAGAGGTTCGGTGAGGTTGGGTGAGCCAACGCAGACCCTTTCAAGTAATACTGCATGGTACCCATCCCATGGGTCCCAAATCTCCAGGTTCAAGGGCATCTTCCTACGTCGAAAACAGGCATGAGAAACCCAGAAGATGGTACACCGTGTGATCGGGAAAGGTTTCTAAAACGCACCTCATTTCTCATCTCCTTTGCTCGGGTTCGCCATTCCAGCCGATTTACTAGCCATCTCCCTCCTTGGAGAATCAGCACCTTTAACCTCCTGTTCCGTACAGGTTGCAATTTGTCCTGAGGATGAACGGGAAGAGGGGGAACCAATGAGAGACTAGCTCTAGGTGTTGGGACAGGCACAGGTCACTCTATTTTCCCATCAGGAAGAAGAATTAAGCACAAGCTCAGCCTGCCCCCCAGAACCAGAAGAGGGCCTGAAGCAATCCGGCGCTTTTGCGGCCAGCTCCCAAAAAAGCGAGTTGAAAAATGGAGCTCAGGGGCACTGCAATTCACAAACCTGCAGAGTTTTAAATGATACCTCTCTTCCACAAATATACTAAGGGAAGGCAACGAAGAGGCTTTGAAAGCAAGGCAGAATTGCAGGAAACAGATTTCAGGAGGTAGATTCGAATCGCCTTGAAAGCACATGAAAAGCGGCAAAACGTGGACAATGATGCCCTTGGCCAAAAAGGGCGTATGCGTTTTTTCCTGAATATATTCAGGAAAAAACGCATACGCCCTTTTTGGCCAACCAAGCAACCTGGAAAGGCCAATCAGCGCTCCAAAGAAGTCTCGCTTCCCAGCGGGCAAAAGGGCCATGCGGAAAAAAGTGTCCAAACCAGAAATGCAGGACCGGCCATGGAGAAATGGGAGCCTTGCTACGCTGATGGGTGGGATGTAAATTGCCAACAGCCACTCTGGAGAAGTGTACGGTGTGTTCTGAAACATCTAAAAAACACAGCTTGGAGAGCATAGGGCACTTCCACTCATGGGCGTATAAATTGGGAAAACTAAAAATCAGCAAGACACAGGCACCCCAAAGTTTAGGGCTGCTCTGTTGACAAGAACCCCCACTTCATTACACCTTAAATATCCTAGGAAAGCGAAAAATGGATAAAGACTTTGTGGTCCTCATGTACAATGGAATATCACTCAGCCATGAAATCAACGTCATAAGGCTAGTAGCAGCACGATGAGTGGATTTAGGTACGACGATTCTAAGTGAAATAAGTCACACAGAAAAGACACTTATCATAAGATATCACTTAGAGAGGGAATGTAAAAACCGCTACACTTGAACTGAATTACAAAACAGAACAGAGTCACACGTTTAGAAAACACACTATGGCTGCTGAACGGGAAAGGTGAGGTGGGGTGATGCATAAAACAAGGGTTTCAAATTAGCTCCGATACCGTTCCATAAACCCAATATGTAAGAGACAAGACCTATTCCTTTTTCAGTGAACTGGACTCAACAGCCCCTATTCACCGCACAAGAATATATCTGACTAGTAAGAATCTTCAAACCTATGTATTGATATCTCTCCGTAAGTGAGTCAAGGGGGTGTAAAGCGGCATAAACACAGCCGTGAAAAGCAGCTAAACCCCAATATAAAAATAAATTACTTTTCAAAACCCGTGAAACAAAGACAGTGAAAGAGAGAGAAATTCTTACAAAATTCGTTCAGGGGCTGTGATGCAACCTGGATTGACCATATCTAGACCCACAGCTGATTGAGACATAAGGGTGGACACTCTTGGGGCTGAGAGGTTCGGTGAGGTTGGGTGAGCCAACGCAGACCCTTTCAAGTAATACTGCATGGTACCCATCCCATGGGTCCCAAATCTCCAGGTTCAAGGGCATCTTCCTACGTCGAAAACAGGCATGAGAAACTCAGAAGATGGTACACCGTGTGATCGGGAAAGGTTTCTAAAACGCACCTCATTTCTCATCTCCTTTGCTCGGGTTCGCCATTCCAGCCGATTTACTAGCCATCTCCCTCCTTGGAGAATCAGCACCTTTAACCTCCTGTTCCGTACAGGTTGCAATTTGTCCTGAGGATGAACGGGAAGAGGGGGAACCAATGAGAGACTAGCTCTAGGTGTTGGGACAGGCACAGGTCACTCTATTTTCCCATCAGGAAGAAGAATTAAGCACAAGCTCAGCCTGCCCCCCAGAACCAGAAGAGGGCCTGAAGCAATCCGGCGCTTTTGCGGCCAGCTCCCAAAAAAGCGAGTTGAAAAATGGAGCTCAGGGGCACTGCAATTCACAAACCTGCAGAGTTTTAAATGATACCTCTCGTCCACAAATATACTAAGGGAAGGCAACGAAGAGGCTTTGAAAGCAAGGCAGAATTGCAGGAAACAGATTTCAGGAGGTAGATTCGAATCGCCTTGAAAGCACATGAAAAGCGGCAAAACGTGGACAATGATGCCCTTGGCCAAAAAGGGCGTATGCGTTTTTTCCTGAATATATTCAGGAAAAAACGCATACGCCCTTTTTGGCCAACCAAGCAACCTGGAAAGGCCAATCAGTGCTCCAAAGAAGTCTCGCTTCCCAGCGGGCAAAAGGGCCATGCGGAAAAAAGTGTCCAAACCAGAAATGCAGGACCAGCCATGGAGAAATGGGAGCCTTGCTACGCTGATGGGTGGGATGTAAATTGCCAACAGCCACTCTGGAGAAGTGTACGGTGTGTTCTGAAACATCTAAAAAACACAGCTTGGAGAGCATAGGGCACTTCCACTCATGGGCGTATAAATTGGGAAAACTAAAAATCAGCAAGACACAGGCACCCCAAAGTTTAGGGCTGCTCTGTTGACAAGAACCCCCACTTCATTACACCTTAAATATCCTAGGAAAGAGAAAAATGGATAAAGAAGTTGTGGTCCTCATGTACAATGGAATATCACTCAGCCATGAAATCCACGTCATAAGGCTAGTAGCAGCACGATGAGTGGATTTAGGTACGACGATTCTAAGAGAAATAAGTCACACAGAAAAAGACACTTATCATAAGATATCACTTAGAGAGGGAATGTAAAAACCGCTACACTTGAACTGAATTACAAAACAGAACAGAGTCACACGTTTAGAAAACACACTATGGCTGCTGAACGGGAAAGGTGAGGTGGGGTGATGCATAAAACAAGGGTTTCAAATTAGCTCCGATACCGTTCCATAAACCCAATATGTAAGAGACAAGACCTATTCCTTTTTCAGTGAACTGGACTCAACACCCCCTATTCACCGCACAAGAATATATCTGACTAGTAAGAATCTTCAAACCTATGTATTGATATCTCTCCGTAAGTGAGTCAAGGGGGTGTAAAGCGGCATAAACACAGCCGTGAAAAGCAGCTAAACCCCAATATAAAAATAAATTACTTTTCAAAACCCGTGAAACAAAGACAGTGAAAGAGAGAGAAATTCTTACAAAATTCGTTCAGGGGCTGTGATGCAACCTGGATTGACCATATCTAGACCCACAGCTGATTGAGACATAAGGGTGGACACTCTTGGGGCTGAGAGGTTCGGTGAGGTTGGGTGAGCCAACGCAGACCCTTTCAAGTAATACTGCATGGTACCCATCCCATGGGTCCCAAATCTCCAGGTTCAAGGGCATCTTCCTACGTCGAAAACAGGCATGAGAAACTCAGAAGATGGTACACCGTGTGATCGGGAAAGGTTTCTAAAACGCACCTCATTTCTCATCTCCTTTGCTCGGGTTCGCCATTCCAGCCGATTTACTAGCCATCTCCCTCCTTGGAGAATCAGCACCTTTAACCTCCTGTTCCGTACAGGTTGCAATTTGTCCTGAGGATGAACGGGAAGAGGGGGAACCAATGAGAGACTAGCTCTAGGTGTTGGGACAGGCACAGGTCACTCTATTTTCCCATCAGGAAGAAGAATTAAGCACAAGCTCAGCCTGCCCCCCAGAACCAGAAGAGGGCCTGAAGCAATCCGGCGCTTTTGCGGCCAGCTCCCAAAAAAGCGAGTTGAAAAATGGAGCTCAGGGGCACTGCAATTCACAAACCTGCAGAGTTTTAAATGATACCTCTCGTCCACAAATATACTAAGGGAAGGCAACGAAGAGGCTTTGAAAGCAAGGCAGAATTGCAGGAAACAGATTTCAGGAGGTAGATTCGAATCGCCTTGAAAGCACATGAAAAGCGGCAAAACGTGGACAATGATGCCCTTGGCCAAAAAGGGCGTATGCGTTTTTTCCTGAATACATTCAGGAAAAAACGCATACGCCCTTTTTGGCCAACCAAGCAACCTGGAAAGGCCAATCAGCGCTCCAAAGAAGTCTCGCTTCCCAGCGGGCAAAAGGGCCATGCGGAAAAAAGTGTCCAAACCAGAAATGCAGGACCGGCCATGGAGAAATGGGAGCCTTGCTACGCTGATGGGTGGGATGTAAATTGCCAACAGCCACTCTGGAGAAGTGTACGGTGTGTCCTGAAACATCTAAAAAACACAGCTTGGAGAGCATAGGGCACTTCCACTCATGGGCGTATAAATTGGGAAAACTAAAAATCAGCAAGACACAGGCACCCCAAAGTTTAGGGCTGCTCTGTTGACAAGAACCCCCACTTCATTACACCTTAAATATCCTAGGAAAGAGAAAAATGGATAAAGAAGTTGTGGTCCTCATGTACAATGGAATATCACTCAGCCATGAAATCCACGTCATAAGGCTAGTAGCAGCACGATGAGTGGATTTAGGTACGACGATTCTAAGTGAAATAAGTCACACAGAAAAAGACACTTATCATAAGATATCACTTAGAGAGGGAATGTAAAAACCGCTACACTTGAACTGAATTACAAAACAGAACAGAGTCACACGTTTAGAAAACACACTATGGCTGCTGAACGGGAAAGGTGAGGTGGGGTGATGCATAAAACAAGGGTTTCAAATTAGCTCCGATACCGTTCCATAAACCCAATATGTAAGAGACAAGACC
This sequence comes from Balaenoptera acutorostrata, assembly GCF_949987535.1. NCBI lineage: Eukaryota > Metazoa > Chordata > Mammalia > Artiodactyla > Balaenopteridae > Balaenoptera > Balaenoptera acutorostrata. The sequence continues at coordinate 148,400 of NW_026646727.1, forward strand.
TATTCCTTTTTCAGTGAACTGGACTCAACACCCCCTATTCACCGCACAAGAATATATCTGACTAGTAAGAATCTTCAAACCTATGTATTGATATCTCTCCGTAAGTGAGTCAAGGGGGTGTAAAGCGGCATAAACACAGCCGTGAAAAGCAGCTAAACCCCAATATAAAAATAAATTACTTTTCAAAACCCGTGAAACAAAGACAGTGAAAGAGAGAGAAATTCTTACAAAATTCGTTCAGGGGCTGTGATGCAACCTGGATTGACCATATCTAGACCCACAGCTGATTGAGACATAAGGGTGGACACTCTTGGGGCTGAGAGGTTCGGTGAGGTTGGGTGAGCCAACGCAGACCCTTTCAAGTAATACTGCATGGTACCCATCCCATGGGTCCCAAATCTCCAGGTTCAAGGGCATCTTCCTACGTCGAAAACAGGCATGAGAAACTCAGAAGATGGTACACCGTGTGATCGGGAAAGGTTTCTAAAACGCACCTCATTTCTCATCTCCTTTGCTCGGGTTCGCCATTCCAGCCGATTTACTAGCCATCTCCCTCCTTGGAGAATCAGCACCTTTAACCTCCTGTTCCGTACAGGTTGCAATTTGTCCTGAGGATGAACGGGAAGAGGGGGAACCAATGAGAGACTAGCTCTAGGTGTTGGGACAGGCACAGGTCACTCTATTTTCCCATCAGGAAGAAGAATTAAGCACAAGCTCAGCCTGCCCCCCAGAACCAGAAGAGGGCCTGAAGCAATCCGGCGCTTTTGCGGCCAGCTCCCAAAAAAGCGAGTTGAAAAATGGAGCTCAGGGGCACTGCAATTCACAAACCTGCAGAGTTTTAAATGATACCTCTCTTCCACAAATATACTAAGGGAAGGCAACGAAGAGGCTTTGAAAGCAAGGCAGAATTGCAGGAAACAGATTTCAGGAGGTAGATTCGAATCGCCTTGAAAGCACATGAAAAGCGGCAAAACGTGGACAATGATGCCCTTGGCCAAAAAGGGCGTATGCGTTTTTTCCTGAATACATTCAGGAAAAAACGCATACGCCCTTTTTGGCCAACCAAGCAACCTGGAAAGGCCAATCAGCGCTCCAAAGAAGTCTCGCTTCCCAGCGGGCAAAAGGGCCATGCGGAAAAAAGTGTCCAAAGCAGAAATGCAGGACCGGCCATGGAGAAATGGGAGCCTTGCTACGCTGATGGGTGGGATGTAAATTGCCAACAGCCACTCTGGAGAAGTGAACGGTGTGTCCTGAAACATCTAAAAAACACAGCTTGGAGAGCATAGGGCACTTCCACTCATGGGCGTATAAATTGGGAAAACTAAAAATCAGCAAGACACAGGCACCCCAAAGTTTAGGGCTGCTCTGTTGACAAGAACCCCCACTTCATTACACCTTAAATATCCTAGGAAAGAGAAAAATGGATAAAGAAGTTGTGGTCCTCATGTACAATGGAATATCACTCAGCCATGAAATCAACGTCATAAGGCTAGTAGCAGCACGATGAGTGGATTTAGGTACGACGATTCTAAGTGAAATAAGTCACACAGAAAAAGACACTTATCATAAGATATCACTTAGAGAGGGAATGTAAAAACCGCTACACTTGAACTGAATTACAAAACAGAACAGAGTCACACGTTTAGAAAACACACTATGGCTGCTGAACGGGAAAGGTGAGGTGGGGTGATGCATAAAACAAGGGTTTCAAATTAGCTCCGATACCGTTCCATAAACCCAATATGTAAGAGACAAGACCTATTCCTTTTTCAGTGAACTGGACTCAATACCCCCTATTCACCGCACAAGAATATATCTGACTAGTAAGAATCTTCAAACCTATGTATTGATATCTCTCCGTAAGTGAGTCAAGGGGGTGTAAAGCGGCATAAACACAGCCGTGAAAAGCAGCTAAACCCCAATGTAAAAATAAATTACTTTTCAAAACCCGTGAAAAAAAGACAGTGAAAGAGAGAGAAATTCTTACAAAATTCTTTCAGGGGCTGTGATGCAACCTGGATTGACCATATCTAGAACCACAGCTGATTGAGACATAAGGGTGGACACTCTTGGGGCTGAGAGGTTCGGTGAGGTTGGGTGAGCCAACGCAGACCCTTTCAAGTAATACTGCATGGTACCCATCCCATGGGTCCCAAATCTCCAGGTTCAAGGGCATCTTCCTACGTCGAAAACAGACATGAGAAACCCAGAAGATGGTACACCGTGTGATCGGGAAAGGGTTCTAAAACGCACCTCATTTCTCATCTCCTTTGCTCGGGTTCGCCATTCCAGCCGATTTACTAGCCATCTCCCTCCTTGGAGAATCAGCACCTTTAACCTCCTGTTCCGTACAGGTTGCAATTTGTGCTGAGGATGAAGGGGAAGAGGGGGAACCAATGAGAGACTAGCTCTAGGTGTTGGGACAGGCACAGGTCACTCTATTTTCCCATCAGGAAGAAGAATTAAGCACAAGCTCAGCCTGCCCCCCAGAACCAGAAGAGGGCCTGAAGCAATCCTGCGCTTTTGCGGCCAGCTCCCAAAAAAGCGAGTTGAAAAATGGAGCTCAGGGGCACTGCAATTCACAAACCTGCAGAGTTTTAAATGATACCTCTCGTCCACAAATATACTAAGGGAAGGCAACGAAGAGGCTTTGAAAGCAAGGCAGAATTGCAGGAAACAGATTTCAGGAGGTAGATTCGAATCGCCTTGAAAGCACATGAAAAGCGGCAGAACATGGACAATGATGCCCTTGGCCAAAAAGGGCGTATGCGTTTTTCCCTGAATATATTCAGGAAAAAACGCATACGCCCTTTTTGGCCAACCAAGCAACCTGGAAAGGCCAATCAGTGCTCCAAAGAAGTCTCGCTTCCCAGCGGGCAAAAGGGCCATGCGGAAAAAAGTGTCCAAACCAGAAATGCAGGACCGGCCATGGAGAAATGGGAGCCTTGCTACGCTGATGGGTGGGATGTAAATTGCCAACAGCCACTCTGGAGAAGTGTACGGTGTGTTCTGAAACATCTAAAAAACACAGCTTGGAGAGCATAGGGCACTTCCACTCATGGGCGTATAAATTGGGAAAACTAAAAATCAGCAAGACACAGCCACCCCAAAGTTTAGGGCTGCTCTGTTGACAAGAACCCCCACTTCATTACACCTTAAATATCCTAGGAAAGAGAAAAATGGATAAAGAAGTTGTGGTCCTCATGTACAATGGAATATCACTCAGCCATGAAATCCACGTCATAAGGCTAGTAGCAGCACGATGAGTGGATTTAGGTACGACGATTCTAAGTGAAATAAGTCACACAGAAAAAGACACTTATCATAAGATATCACTTAGAGAGGGAATGTAAAAACCGCTACACTTGAACTGAATTACAAAACAGAACAGAGTCACACGTTCAGAAAACACACTATGGCTGCTGAACGGGAAAGGTGAGGTGGGGTGATGCATAAAACAAGGGTTTCAAATTAGCTCCGATACCGTTCCATAAACCCAATATGTAAGAGACAAGACCTATTCCTTTTTCAGTGAACTGGACTCAACACCCCCTATTCACCGCACAAGAATATATCTGACTAGTAAGAATCTTCAAACCAATGTATTGATATCTCTCCGTAAGTGAGTCAAGGGGGTGTAAAGCGGCATAAACACAGCCGTGAAAAGCAGCTAAACCCCAATGTAAAAATAAATTACTTTTCAAAACCCGTGAAACAAAGAAAGTGAAAGAGAGAGAAATTCTTACAAAATTCGTTCAGGGGCTGTGATGCAACCTGGATTGACCATATCTAGAACCACAGCTGATTGAGACATAAGGGTGGACACTCTTGGGGCTGAGAGGTTCGGTGAGGTTGGGTGAGCCAACGCAGACCCTTTCAAGTAATACTGCATGGTACCCATCCCATGGGTCCCAAATCTCCAGGTTCAAGGGCATCTTCCTACGTCGAAAACAGACATGAGAAACCCAGAAGATGGTACACCGTGTGATCGGGAAAGGTTTCTAAAACGCACCTCATTTCTCATCTCCTTTGCTCGGGTTCGCCATTCCAGCCGATTTACTAGCCATCTCCCTCCTTGGAGAATCAGCACCTTTAACCTCCTGTTCCGTACAGGTTGCAATTTGTCCTGAGGATGAAGGGGAAGAGGGGGAACCAATGAGAGACTAGCTCTAGGTGTTGGGACAGGCACAGGTCACTCTATTTTCCCATCAGGAAGAAGAATTAAGCACAAGCTCAGCCTGCCCCCCAGAACCAGAAGAGGGCCTGAAGCAATCCTGCGCTTTTGCGGCCAGCTCCCAAAAAAGCGAGTTGAAAAATGGAGCTCAGGGGCACTGCAATTCACAAACCTGCAGAGTTTTAAATGATACCTCTCGTCCACAAATATACTAAGGGAAGGCAACGAAGAGGCTTTGAAAGCAAGGCAGAATTGCAGGAAACAGATTTCAGGAGGTAGATTCGAATCGCCTTGAAAGCACATGAAAAGCGGCAGAACATGGACAATGATGCCCTTGGCCAAAAAGGGCGTATGCGTTTTTCCCTGAATATATTCAGGAAAAAACGCATACGCCCTTTTTGGCCAACCAAGCAACCTGGAAAGGCCAATCAGTGCTCCAAAGAAGTCTCGCTTCCCAGCGGGCAAAAGGGCCATGCGGAAAAAAGTGTCCAAACCAGAAATGCAGGACCGGCCATGGAGAAATGGGAGCCTTGCTACGCTGATGGGTGGGATGTAAATTGCCAACAGCCACTCTGGAGAAGTGTACGGTGTGTTCTGAAACATCTAAAAAACACAGCTTGGAGAGCATAGGGCACTTCCACTCATGGGCGTATAAATTGGGAAAACTAAAAATCAGCAAGACACAGCCACCCCAAAGTTTAGGGCTGCTCTGTTGACAAGAACCCCCACTTCATTACACCTTAAATATCCTAGGAAAGAGAAAAATGGATAAAGAAGTTGTGGTCCTCATGTACAATGGAATATCACTCAGCCATGAAATCCACGTCATAAGGCTAGTAGCAGCACGATGAGTGGATTTAGGTACGACGATTCTAAGTGAAATAAGTCACACAGAAAAAGACACTTATCATAAGATATCACTTAGAGAGGGAATGTAAAAACCGCTACACTTGAACTGAATTACAAAACAGAACAGAGTCACACGTTCAGAAAACACACTATGGCTGCTGAACGGGAAAGGTGAGGTGGGGTGATGCATAAAACAAGGGTTTCAAATTAGCTCCGATACCGTTCCATAAACCCAATATGTAAGAGACAAGACCTATTCCTTTTTCAGTGAACTGGACTCAACACCCCCTATTCACCGCACAAGAATATATCTGACTAGTAAGAATCTTCAAACCAATGTATTGATATCTCTCCGTAAGTGAGTCAAGGGGGTGTAAAGCGGCATAAACACAGCCGTGAAAAGCAGCTAAACCCCAATGTAAAAATAAATTACTTTTCAAAACCCGTGAAACAAAGAAAGTGAAAGAGAGAGAAATTCTTACAAAATTCGTTCAGGGGCTGTGATGCAACCTGGATTGACCATATCTAGAACCACAGCTGATTGAGACATAAGGGTGGACACTCTTGGGGCTGAGAGGTTCGGTGAGGTTGGGTGAGCCAATGCAGACCCTTTCAAGTAATACTGCATGGTACCCATCCCATGGGTCCCAAATCTCCAGGTTCAAGGGCATCTTCCTACGTCGAAAACAGACATGAGAAACCCAGAAGATGGTACACCGTGTGATCGGGAAAGGTTTCTAAAACGCACCTCATTTCTCATCTCCTTTGCTCGGGTTCGCCATTCCAGCCGATTTACTAGCCATCTCCCTCCTTGGAGAATCAGCACCTTTAACCTCCTGTTCTGTACAGGTTGCAATTTGTCCTGAGGATGAAGGGGAAGAGGGGGAACCAATGAGAGACTAGCTCTAGGTGTTGGGACAGGCACAGGTCACTCTATTTTCCCATCAGGAAGAAGAATTAAGCACAAGCTCAGCCTGCCCCCCAGAACCAGAAGAGGGCCTGAAGCAATCCTGCGCTTTGGCGGCCAGCTCCCAAAAAAGCGAGTTGAAAAATGGAGCTCAGGGGCACTGCAATTCACAAACCTGCAGAGTTTTAAATGATACCTCTCTTCCACAAATATTTTAAGGGAAGGCAACGAAGAGGCTTTGAAAGCAAGGCAGAATTGCAGGAAACAGATTTCAGGAGGTAGATTCGAATCGCCTTGAAAGCACATGAAAAGCGGCAAAACGTGGACAATGATGCCCTTGGCCAAAAAGGGCGTATGCGTTTTTTCCTGAATATATTCAGGAAAAAACGCATACGCCCTTTTTGGCCAACCAAGCAACCTGGAAAGGCCAATCAGCGCTCCAAAGAAGTCTCGCTTCCCAGCGGGCAAAAGGGCCATGCGGAAAAAAGTGTCCAAACCAGAAATGCAGGACCGGCCATGGAGAAATGGGAGCCTTGCTACGCTGATGGGTGGGATGTAAATTGCCAACAGCCACTCTGGAGAAGTGTACGGTGTGTTCTGAAACATCTAAAAAACACAGCTTGGAGAGCATAGGGCACTTCCACTCATGGGCGTATAAATTGGGAAAACTAAAAATCAGCAAGACACAGGCACCCCAAAGTTTAGGGCTGCTCTGTTGACAAGAACCCCCACTTCATTACACCTTAAATATCCTAGGAAAGCGAAAAATGGATAAAGAAGTTGTGGTCCTCATGTACAATGGAATATCACTCAGCCATGAAATCCACGTCATAAGGCTAGTAGCAGCACGATGAGTGGATTTAGGTACGACGATTCTAAGTGAAATAAGTCACACAGAAAAAGACACTTATCATAAGATATCACTTAGAGAGGGAATGTAAAAACCGCTACACTTGAACTGAATTACAAAACAGAACAGAGTCACACGTTCAGAAAACACACTATGGCTGCTGAACGGGAAAGGTGAGGTGGGGTGATGCATAAAACAAGGGTTTCAAATTAGCTCCGATACCGTTCCATAAACCCAATATGTAAGAGACAAGACCTATTCCTTTTTCAGTGAACTGGACTCAACACCCCCTATTCACCGCACAAGAATATATCTGACTAGTAAGAATCTTCAAACCAATGTATTGATATCTCTCCGTAAGTGAGTCAACGGGGGGTAAAGCGGCATAAACACAGCCGTGAAAAGCAGCTAAACCCCAATGTAAAAATAAATTACTTTTCAAAACCCGTGAAACAAAGAAAGTGAAAGAGAGAGAAATTCTTACAAAATTCGTTCAGGGGCTGTGATGCAACCTGGATTGACCATATCTAGACCCACAGCTGATTGAGACATAAGGGTGGACACTCTTGGGGCTGAGAGGTTCGGTGAGGTTGGGTGAGCCAATGCAGACCCTTTCAAGTAATACTGCATGGTACCCATCCCATGGGTCCCAAATCTCCAGGTTCAAGGGCATCTTCCTACGTCGAAAACAGACATGAGAAACCCAGAAGATGGTACACCGTGTGATCGGGAAAGGTTTCTAAAACGCACCTCATTTCTCATCTCCTTTGCTCGGGTTCGCCATTCCAGCCGATTTACTAGCCATCTCCCTCCTTGGAGAATCAGCACCTTTAACCTCCTGTTCTGTACAGGTTGCAATTTGTCCTGAGGATGAAGGGGAAGAGGGGGAACCAATGAGAGACTAGCTCTAGGTGTTGGGACAGGCACAGGTCACTCTATTTTCCCATCAGGAAGAAGAATTAAGCACAAGCTCAGCCTGCCCCCCAGAACCAGAAGAGGGCCTGAAGCAATCCTGCGCTTTGGCGGCCAGCTCCCAAAAAAGCGAGTTGAAAAATGGAGCTCAGGGGCACTGCAATTCACAAACCTGCAGAGTTTTAAATGATACCTCTCTTCCACAAATATTTTAAGGGAAGGCAACGAAGAGGCTTTGAAAGCAAGGCAGAATTGCAGGAAACAGATTTCAGGAGGTAGATTCGAATCGCCTTGAAAGCACATGAAAAGCGGCAAAACGTGGACAATGATGCCCTTGGCCAAAAAGGGCGTATGCGTTTTTTCCTGAATATATTCAGGAAAAAACGCATACGCCCTTTTTGGCCAACCAAGCAACCTGGAAAGGCCAATCAGCGCTCCAAAGAAGTCTCGCTTCCCAGCGGGCAAAAGGGCCATGCGGAAAAAAGTGTCCAAACCAGAAATGCAGGACCGGCCATGGAGAAATGGGAGCCTTGCTACGCTGATGGGTGGGATGTAAATTGCCAACAGCCACTCTGGAGAAGTGTACGGTGTGTTCTGAAACATCTAAAAAACACAGCTTGGAGAGCATAGGGCACTTCCACTCATGGGCGTATAAATTGGGAAAACTAAAAATCAGCAAGACACAGGCACCCCAAAGTTTAGGGCTGCTCTGTTGACAAGAACCCCCACTTCATTACACCTTAAATATCCTAGGAAAGCGAAAAATGGATAAAGAAGTTGTGGTCCTCATGTACAATGGAATATCACTCAGCCATGAAATCCACGTCATAAGGCTAGTAGCAGCACGATGAGTGGATTTAGGTACGACGATTCTAAGTGAAATAAGTCACACAGAAAAAGACACTTATCATAAGATATCACTTAGAGAGGGAATGTAAAACCCGCTACACTTGAACTGAATTACAAAACAGAACAGAGTCACACGTTTAGAAAACACACTATGGCTGCTGAACGGGAAAGGTGAGGTGGGGTGATGCATAAAACAAGGGTTTCAAATTAGCTCCAATACCGTTCCATAAACCCAATATGTAAGAGACAAGACCTATTCCTTTTTCAGTGAACTGGACTCAACACCCCCTATTCACCGCACAAGAATATATCTGACTAGTAAGAATCTTCAAACCTATGTATTGATATCTCTCCGTAAGTGAGTCAAGGGGGTGTAAAGCGGCATAAACACAGCCGTGAAAAGCAGCTAAACCCCATTATAAAAATAAATTACTTTTCAAAACCCGTGAAACAAAGACAGTGAAAGAGAGAGAAATTCTTACAAAATTCGTTCAGGGGCTGTGATGCAACCTGGATTGACCATATCTAGACCCACAGCTGATTGAGACATAAGGGTGGACACTCTTGGGGCTGAGAGTTTCGGTGAGGTTGGGTGAGCCAACGCAGACCCTTTCAAGTAATACTGCATGGTACCCATCCCATGGGTCCCAAATCTCCAGGTTCAAGGGCATCTTCCTACGTCGAAAACAGGCATGAGAAACCCAGAAGATGGTACACCGTGTGAACGGGAAAGGTTTCTAAAACGCACCTCATTTCTCATCTCCTTTGCTCGGGTTCGCCATTCCAGCTGATTTACTAGCCATCTCCCTCCTTGGAGAATCAGCACCTTTAACCTCCTGTTCCGTACAGGTTGCAATTTGTCCTGAGGATGAACGGGAAGAGGGGGAACCAATGAGAGACTAGCTCTAGGTGTTGGGACAGGCACAGGTCACTCTATTTTCCCATCAGGAAGAAAAATTAAGCACAAGCTCAGCCTGCCCCCCAGAACCAGAAGAGGGCCTGAAGCAATCCTGCGCTTTGGCGGCCAGCTCCCAAAAAAGCGAGTTGAAAAATGGAGCTCAGGGGCACTGCAATTCACAAACCTGCAGAGTTTTAAATGATACCTCTCGTCCACAAATATATTAAGGGAAGGCAACGAAGAGGCTTTGAAAGCAAGGCAGAATTGCAGGAAACAGATTTCAGGAGGTAGATTTGAATCGCCTTGAAAGCACATGAAAAGCGGCAGAACGTGGACAATGATGCCCTTGGCCAAAAAGGGCGTATGCGTTTTTTCCTGAATATATTCAGGAAAAAACGCATACGCCCTTTTTGGCCAACCAAGCAACCTGGAAAGGCCAATCAGTGCTCCAAAGAAGTCTCGCTTCCCAGCGGGCAAAAGGGCCATGCGGAAAAAAGTGTCCAAACCAGAAATGCAGGACCGGCCATGGAGAAATGGGAGCCTTGCTACGCTGATGGGTGGGATGTAAATTGCCAACAGCCACTCTGGAGAAGTGTACGGTGTGTCCTGAAACATCTAAAAAACACAGCTTGGAGAGCATAGGGCACTTCCACTCATGGGCGTATAAATTGGGAAAACTAAAAATCAGCAAGACACAGCCACCCCAAAGTTTAGGGCTGCTCTGTTGACAAGAACCCCCACTTCATTACACCTTAAATATCCTAGGAAAGCGAAAAATGGATAAAGAAGTTGTGGTCCTCATGTACAATGGAATATCACTCAGCCATGAAATCCACGTCATAAGGCTAGTAGCAGCACGATGAGTGGATTTAGGTACGACGATTCTAAGTGAAATAAGTCACACAGAAAAAGACACATATCATAAGATATCACTTAGAGAGGGAATGTAAAAACCGCTACACTTGAACTGAATTACAAAACAGAACAGAGTCACACGTTTAGAAAACACACTATGGCTGCTGAACGGGAAAGGTGAGGTGGGGTGATGCATAAAACAAGGGTTTCAAATTAGCTCCGATACCGTTCCATAAACCCAATATGTAAGAGACAAGACCTATTCCTTTTTCAGTGAACTGGACTCAACACCCCCTATTCACCGCACAAGAATATATCTGACTAGTAAGAATCTTCAAACCAATGTATTGATATCTCTCCGTAAGTGAGTCAAGGGGGTGTAAAGCGGCATAAACACAGCCGTGAAAAGCAGCTAAACCCCAATGTAAAAATAAATTACTTTTCAAAACCCGTGAAACAAAGAAAGTGAAAGAGAGAGAAATTCTTACAAAATTCGTTCAGGGGCTGTGATGCAACCTGGATTGACCATATCTAGAACCACAGCTGATTGAGACATAAGGGTGGACACTCTTGGGGCTGAGAGGTTCGGTGAGGTTGGGTGAGCCAATGCAGACCCTTTCAAGTAATACTGCATGGTACCCATCCCATGGGTCCCAAATCTCCAGGTTCAAGGGCATCTTCCTACGTCGAAAACAGACATGAGAAACCCAGAAGATGGTACACCGTGTGATCGGGAAAGGTTTCTAAAACGCACCTCATTTCTCATCTCCTTTGCTCGGGTTCGCCATTCCAGCCGATTTACTAGCCATCTCCCTCCTTGGAGAATCAGCACCTTTAACCTCCTGTTCCGTACAGGTTGCAATTTGTCCTGAGGATGAAGGGGAAGAGGGGGAACCAATGAGAGACTAGCTCTAGGTGTTGGGACAGGCACAGGTCACTCTATTTTCCCATCAGGAAGAAGAATTAAGCACAAGCTCAGCCTGCCCCCCAGAACCAGAAGAGGGCCTGAAGCAATCCTGCGCTTTGGCGGCCAGCTCCCAAAAAAGCGAGTTGAAAAATGGAGCTCAGGGGCACTGCAATTCACAAACCTGCAGAGTTTTAAATGATACCTCTCTTCCACAAATATTTTAAGGGAAGGCAACGAAGAGGCTTTGAAAGCAAGGCAGAATTGCAGGAAACAGATTTCAGGAGGTAGATTCGAATCGCCTTGAAAGCACATGAAAAGCGGCAAAACGTGGACAATGATGCCCTTGGCCAAAAAGGGCGTATGCGTTTTTTCCTGAATATATTCAGGAAAAAACGCATACGCCCTTTTTGGCCAACCAAGCAACCTGGAAAGGCCAATCAGCGCTCCAAAGAAGTCTCGCTTCCCAGCGGGCAAAAGGGCCATGCGGAAAAAAGTGTCCAAACCAGAAATGCAGGACCGGCCATGGAGAAATGGGAGCCTTGCTACGCTGATGGGTGGGATGTAAATTGCCAACAGCCACTCTGGAGAAGTGTACGGTGTGTTCTGAAACATCTAAAAAACACAGCTTGGAGAGCATAGGGCACTTCCACTCATGGGCGTATAAATTGGGAAAACTAAAAATCAGCAAGACACAGGCACCCCAAAGTTTAGGGCTGCTCTGTTGACAAGAACCCCCACTTCATTACACCTTAAATATCCTAGGAAAGAGAAAAATGGATAAAGAAGTTGTGGTCCTCATGTACAATGGAATATCACTCAGCCATGAAATCCACGTCATAAGGCTAGTAGCAGCACGATGAGTGGATTTAGGTACGACGATTCTAAGTGAAATAAGTCACACAGAAAAAGACACTTATCATAAGATATCACTTAGAGAGGGAATGTAAAAACCGCTACACTTGAACTGAATTACAAAACAGAACAGAGTCACACGTTTAGAAAACACACTATGGCTGCTGAACGGGAAAGGTGAGGTGGGGTGATGCATAAAACAAGGGTTTCAAATTAGCTCCAATACCGTTCCATAAACCCAATATGTAAGAGACAAGACCTATTCCTTTTTCAGTGAACTGGACTCAACACCCCCTATTCACCGCACAAGAATATATCTGACTACTAAGAATCTTCAAACCTATGTATTGATATCTCTCCGTAAGTGAGTCAAGGGGGTGTAAAGCGGCATAAACACAGCCGTGAAAAGCAGCTAAACCCCATTATAAAAATAAATTACTTTTCAAAACCCGTGAAACAAAGACAGTGAAAGAGAGAGAAATTCTTACAAAATTCGTTCAGGGGCTGTGATGCAACCTGGATTGACCATATCTAGAACCACAGCTGATTGAGACATAAGGGTGGACACTCTTGGGGCTGAGAGTTTCGGTGAGGTTGGGTGAGCCAACGCAGACCCTTTCAAGTAATACTGCATGGTACCCATCCCATGGGTCCCAAATCTCCAGGTTCAAGGGCATCTTCCTACGTCGAAAACAGACATGAGAAACCCAGAAGATGGTACACCGTGTGATCGGGAAAGGTTTCTAAAACGCACCTCATTTCTCATCTCCTTTGCTCGGGTTCGCCATTCCAGCCGATTTACTAGCCATCTCCCTCCTTGGAGAATCAGCACCTTTAACCTCCTGTTCTGTACAGGTTGCAATTTGTCCTGAGGATGAAGGGGAAGAGGGGGAACCAATGAGAGACTAGCTCTAGGTGTTGGGACAGGCACAGGTCACTCTATTTTCCCATCAGGAAGAAGAATTAAGCACAAGCTCAGCCTGCCCCCCAGAACCAGAAGAGGGCCTGAAGCAATCCTGCGCTTTTGCGGCCAGCTCCCAAAAAAGCGAGTTGAAAAATGGAGCTCAGGGGCACTGCAATTCACAAACCTGCAGAGTTTTAAATGATACCTCTCTTCCACAAATATTTTAAGGGAAGGCAACGAAGAGGCTTTGAAAGCAAGGCAGAATTGCAGGAAACAGATTTCAGGAGGTAGATTCGAATCGCCTTGAAAGCACATGAAAAGCGGCAAAACGTGGACAATGATGCCCTTGGCCAAAAAGGGCGTATGCGTTTTTTCCTGAATATATTCAGGAAAAAACGCATACGCCCTTTTTGGCCAACCAAGCAACCTGGAAAGGCCAATCAGCGCTCCAAAGAAGTCTCGCTTCCCAGCGGGCAAAAGGGCCATGCGGAAAAAAGTGTCCAAACCAGAAATGCAGGACCGGCCATGGAGAAATGGGAGCCTTGCTACGCTGATGGGTGGGATGTAAATTGCCAACAGCCACTCTGGAGAAGTGTACGGTGTGTTCTGAAACATCTAAAAAACACAGCTTGGAGAGCATAGGGCACTTCCACTCATGGGCGTATAAATTGGGAAAACTAAAAATCAGCAAGACACAGGCACCCCAAAGTTTAGGGCTGCTCTGTTGACAAGAACCCCCACTTCATTGCACCTTAAATATCCTAGGAAAGCGAAAAATGGATAAAGAAGTTGTGGTCCTCATGTACAATGGAATATCACTCAGCCATGAAATCCACGTCATAAGGCTAGTAGCAGCACGATGAGTGGATTTAGGTACGACGATTCTAAGTGAAATAAGTCACACAGAAAAAGACACTTATCATAAGATATCACTTAGAGAGGGAATGTAAAAACCGCTACACTTGAACTGAATTACAAAACAGAACAGAGTCACACGTTTAGAAAACACACTATGGCTGCTGAACGGGAAAGGTGAGGTGGGGTGATGCATAAAACAAGGGTTTCAAATTAGCTCCAATACCGTTCCATAAACCCAATATGTAAGAGACAAGACCTATTCCTTTTTCAGTGAACTGGACTCAACACCCCCTATTCACCGCACAAGAATATATCTGACTAGTAAGAATCTTCAAACCTATGTATTGATATCTCTCCGTAAGTGAGTCAAGGGGGTGTAAAGCGGCATAAACACAGCCGTGAAAAGCAGCTAAACCCCATTATAAAAATAAATTACTTTTCAAAACCCGTGAAACAAAGACAGTGAAAGAGAGAGAAATTCTTACAAAATTCGTTCAGGGGCTGTGATGCAACCTGGATTGACCATATCTAGACCCACAGCTGATTGAGACATAAGGGTGGACACTCTTGGGGCTGAGAGTTTCGGTGAGGTTGGGTGAGCCAACGCAGACCCTTTCAAGTAATACTGCATGGTACCCATCCCATGGGTCCCAAATCTCCAGGTTCAAGGGCATCTTCCTACGTCGAAAACAGGCATGAGAAACCCAGAAGATGGTACACCGTGTGAACGGGAAAGGTTTCTAAAACGCACCTCATTTCTCATCTCCTTTGCTCGGGTTCGCCATTCCAGCCGATTTACTAGCCATCTCCCTCCTTGGAGAATCAGCACCTTTAACCTCCTGTTCCGTACAGGTTGCAATTTGTCCTGAGGATGAACGGGAAGAGGGGGAACCAATGAGAGACTAGCTCTAGGTGTTGGGACAGGCACAGGTCACTCTATTTTCCCATCAGGAAGAAGAATTAAGCACAAGCTCAGCCTGCCCCCCAGAACCAGAAGAGGGCCTGAAGCAATCCTGCGCTTTGGCGGCCAGCTCCCAAAAAAGCGAGTTGAAAAATGGAGCTCAGGGGCACTGCAATTCACAAACCTGCAGAGTTTTAAATGATACCTCTCGTCCACAAATATATTAAGGGAAGGCAACGAAGAGGCTTTGAAAGCAAGGCAGAATTGCAGGAAACAGATTTCAGGAGGTAGATTTGAATCGCCTTGAAAGCACATGAAAAGCGGCAGAACGTGGACAATGATGCCCTTGGCCAAAAAGGGCGTATGCGTTTTTTCCTGAATATATTCAGGAAAAAACGCATACGCCCTTTTTGGCCAACCAAGCAACCTGGAAAGGCCAATCAGTGCTCCAAAGAAGTCTCGCTTCCCAGCGGGCAAAAGGGCCATGCGGAAAAAAGTGTCCAAACCAGAAATGCAGGACCGGCCATGGAGAAATGGGAGCCTTGCTACGCTGATGGGTGGGATGTAAATTGCCAACAGCCACTCTGGAGAAGTGTACGGTGTGTTCTGAAACATCTAAAAAACACAGCTTGGAGAGCATAGGGCACTTCCACTCATGGGCGTATAAATTGGGAAAACTAAAAATCAGCAAGACACAGCCACCCCAAAGTTTAGGGCTGCTCTGTTGACAAGAACCCCCACTTCATTACACCTTAAATATCCTAGGAAAGAGAAAAATGGATAAAGAAGTTGTGGTCCTCATGTACAATGGAATATCACTCAGCCATGAAATCCACGTCATAAGGCTAGTAGCAGCACGATGAGTGGATTTAGGTACGACGATTCTAAGTGAAATAAGTCACACAGAAAAAGACACTTATCATAAGATATCACTTAGAGAGGGAATGTAAAAACCGCTACACTTGAACTGAATTACAAAACAGAACAGAGTCACACGTTTAGAAAACACACTATGGCTGCTGAAAGGGAAAGGTGAGGTGGGGTGATGCATAAAACAAGGGTTTCAAATTAGCTCCGATACCGTTCCATAAACCCAATATGTAAGAGACAAGACCTATTCCTTGCTCAGTGAACTGGACTCAACACCCCCTATTCACCGCACAAGAATATATCTGACTAGTAAGAATCTTCAAACCAATGTATTGATATCTCTCCGTAAGTGAGTCAAGGGGGTGTAAAGCGGCATAAACACAGCCGTGAAAAGCAGCTAAACCCCAATGTAAAAATAAATTACTTTTCAAAACCCGTGAAACAAAGACAGTGAAAGAGAGAGAAATTCTTACAAAATTCGTTCAGGGGCTGTGATGCAACCTGGATTGACCATATCTAGACCCACAGCTGATTGAGACATAAGGGTGGACACTCTTGGGGCTGAGAGGTTCGGTGAGGTTGGGTGAGCCAACGCAGACCCTTTCAAGTAATACTGCATGGTACCCATCCCATGGGTCCCAAATCTCCAGGTTCAAGGGCATCTTCCTACGTCGAAAACAGGCATGAGAAACCCAGAAGATGGTACACCGTGTGATCGGGAAAGGTTTCTAAAACGCACCTCATTTCTCATCTCCTTTGCTCGGGTTCGCCATTCCAGCCGATTTACTAGCCATCTCCCTCCTTGGAGAATCAGCACCTTTAACCTCCTGTTCCGTACAGGTTGCAATTTGTCCTGAGGATGAACGGGAAGAGGGGGAACCAATGAGAGACTAGCTCTAGGTGTTGGGACAGGCACAGGTCACTCTATTTTCCCATCAGGAAGAAGAATTAAGCACAAGCTCAGCCTGCCCCCCAGAACCAGAAGAGGGCCTGAAGCAATCCTGCGCTTTGGCGGCCAGCTCCCAAAAAAGCGAGTTGAAAAATGGAGCTCAGGGGCACTGCAATTCACAAACCTGCAGAGTTTTAAATGATACCTCTCGTCCACAAATATACTAAGGGAAGGCAACGAAGAGGCTTTGAAAGCAAGGCAGAATTGCAGGAAACAGATTTCAGGAGGTAGATTCGAATCGCCTTGAAAGCACATGAAAAGCGGCAAAACGTGGACAATGATGCCCTTGGCCAAAAAGGGCGTATGCGTTTTTTCCTGAATATATTCAGGAAAAAACGCATACGCCCTTTTTGGCCAACCAAGCAACCTGGAAAGGCCAATCAGCGCTCCAAAGAAGTCTCGCTTCCCAGCGGGCAAAAGGGCCATGCGGAAAAAAGTGTCCAAACCAGAAATGCAGGACCGGCCATGGAGAAATGGGAGCCTTGCTACGCTGATGGGTGGGATGTAAATTGCCAACAGCCACTCTGGAGAAGTGTACGGTGTGTTCTGAAACATCTAAAAAACACAGCTTGGAGAGCATAGGGCACTTCCACTCATGGGCGTATAAATTGGGAAAACTAAAAATCAGCAAGACACAGGCACCCCAAAGTTTAGGGCTGCTCTGTTGACAAGAACCCCCACTTCATTACACCTTAAATATCCTAGGAAAGCGAAAAATGGATAAAGAAGTTGTGGTCCTCATGTACAATGGAATATCACTCAGCCATGAAATCCACGTCATAAGGCTAGTAGCAGCACGATGAGTGGATTTAGGTACGACGATTCTAAGTGAAATAAGTCACACAGAAAAAGACACTTATCATAAGATATCACTTAGAGAGGGAATGTAAAAACCGCTACACTTGAACTGAATTACAAAACAGAACAGAGTCACACGTTTAGAAAACACACTATGGCTGCTGAACGGGAAAGGTGAGGTGGGGTGATGCATAAAACAAGGGTTTCAAATTAGCTCCAATACCGTTCCATAAACCCAATATGTAAGAGACAAGACCTATTCCTTTTTCAGTGAACTGGACTCAACACCCCCTATTCACCGCACAAGAATATATCTGACTAGTAAGAATCTTCAAACCTATGTATTGATATCTCTCCGTAAGTGAGTCAAGGGGGTGTAAAGCGGCATAAACACAGCCGTGAAAAGCAGCTAAACCCCATTATAAAAATAAATTACTTTTCAAAACCCGTGAAACAAAGACAGTGAAAGAGAGAGAAATTCTTACAAAATTCGTTCAGGGGCTGTGATGCAACCTGGATTGACCATATCTAGACCCACAGCTGATTGAGACATAAGGGTGGACACTCTTGGGGCTGAGAGTTTCGGTGAGGTCGGGTGAGCCAACGCAGACCCTTTCAAGTAATACTGCATGGTACCCATCCCATGGGTCCCAAATCTCCAGGTTCAAGGGCATCTTCCTACGTCGAAAACAGGCATGAGAAACCCAGAAGATGGTACACCGTGTGAACGGGAAAGGTTTCTAAAACGCACCTCATTTCTCATCTCCTTTGCTCGGGTTCGCCATTCCAGCCGATTTACTAGCCATCTCCCTCCTTGGAGAATCATCACCTTTAACCTCCTGTTCCGTACAGGTTGCAATTTGTCCTGAGGATGAACGGGAAGAGGGGGAACCAATGAGAGACTAGCTCTAGGTGTTGGGACAGGCACAGGTCACTCTATTTTCCCATCAGGAAGAAGAATTAAGCACAAGCTCAGCCTGCCCCCCAGAACCAGAAGAGGGCCTGAAGCAATCCTGCGCTTTGGCGGCCAGCTCCCAAAAAAGCGAGTTGAAAAATGGAGCTCAGGGGCACTGCAATTCACAAACCTGCAGAGTTTTAAATGATACCTCTCGTCCACAAATATATTAAGGGAAGGCAACGAAGAGGCTTTGAAAGCAAGGCAGAATTGCAGGAAACAGATTTCAGGAGGTAGATTTGAATCGCCTTGAAAGCACATGAAAAGCGGCAGAACGTGGACAATGATGCCCTTGGCCAAAAAGGGCGTATGCGTTTTTTCCTGAATATATTCAGGAAAAAACGCATACGCCCTTTTTGGCCAACCAAGCAACCTGGAAAGGCCAATCAGTGCTCCAAAGAAGTCTCGCTTCCCAGCGGGCAAAAGGGCCATGCGGAAAAAAGTGTCCAAACCAGAAATGCAGGACCGGCCATGGAGAAATGGGAGCCTTGCTACGCTGATGGGTGGGATGTAAATTGCCAACAGCCACTCTGGAGAAGTGTACGGTGTGTTCTGAAACATCTAAAAAACACAGCTTGGAGAGCATAGGGCACTTCCACTCATGGGCGTATAAATTGGGAAAACTAAAAATCAGCAAGACACAGCCACCCCAAAGTTTAGGGCTGCTCTGTTGACAAGAACCCCCACTTCATTACACCTTAAATATCCTAGGAAAGAGAAAAATGGATAAAGAAGTTGTGGTCCTCATGTACAATGGAATATCACTCAGCCATGAAATCCACGTCATAAGGCTAGTAGCAGCACGATGAGTGGATTTAGGTACGACGATTCTAAGTGAAATAAGTCACACAGAAAAAGACACTTATCATAAGATATCACTTAGAGAGGGAATGTAAAAACCGCTACACTTGAACTGAATTACAAAACAGAACAGAGTCACACGTTTAGAAAACACACTATGGCTGCTGAAAGGGAAAGGTGAGGTGGGGTGATGCATAAAACAAGGGTTTCAAATTAGCTCCGATACCGTTCCATAAACCCAATATGTAAGAGACAAGACCTATTCCTTGCTCAGTGAACTGGACTCAACACCCCCTATTCACCGCACAAGAATATATCTGACTAGTAAGAATCTTCAAACCAATGTATTGATATCTCTCCGTAAGTGAGTCAAGGGGGTGTAAAGCGGCATAAACACAGCCGTGAAAAGCAGCTAAACCCCAATGTAAAAATAAATTACTTTTCAAAACCCGTGAAACAAAGACAGTGAAAGAGAGAGAAATTCTTACAAAATTCGTTCAGGGGCTGTGATGCAACCTGGATTGACCATATCTAGACCCACAGCTGATTGAGACATAAGGGTGGACACTCTTGGGGCTGAGAGGTTCGGTGAGGTTGGGTGAGCCAACGCAGACCCTTTCAAGTAATACTGCATGGTACCCATCCCATGGGTCCCAAATCTCCAGGTTCAAGGGCATCTTCCTACGTCGAAAACAGGCATGAGAAACCCAGAAGATGGTACACCGTGTGATCGGGAAAGGTTTCTAAAACGCACCTCATTTCTCATCTCCTTTGCTCGGGTTCGCCATTCCAGCCGATTTACTAGCCATCTCCCTCCTTGGAGAATCAGCACCTTTAACCTCCTGTTCCGTACAGGTTGCAATTTGTCCTGAGGATGAACGGGAAGAGGGGGAACCAATGAGAGACTAGCTCTAGGTGTTGGGACAGGCACAGGTCACTCTATTTTCCCATCAGGAAGAAGAATTAAGCACAAGCTCAGCTTGCCCCCCAGAACCAGAAGAGGGCCTGAAGCAATCCTGCGCTTTGGCGGCCAGCTCCCAAAAAAGCGAGTTGAAAAATGGAGCTCAGGGGCACTGCAATTCACAAACCTGCAGAGTTTTAAATGATACCTCTCGTCCACAAATATATTAAGGGAAGGCAACGAAGAGGCTTTGAAAGCAAGGCAGAATTGCAGGAAACAGATTTCAGGAGGTAGATTCGAATCGCCTTGAAAGCACATGAAAAGCGGCAGAACGTGGACAATGATGCCCTTGGCCAAAAAGGGCGTATGCGTTTTTTCCTGAATATATTCAGGAAAAAACGCATACGCCCTTTTTGGCCAACCAAGCAACCTGGAAAGGCCAATCAGTGCTCCAAAGAAGTCTCGCTTCCCAGCGGGCAAAAGGGCCATGCGGAAAAAAGTGTCCAAACCAGAAATGCAGGACCGGCCATGGAGAAATGGGAGCCTTGCTACGCTGATGGGTGGGATGTAAATTGCCAACAGCCACTCTGGAGAAGTGTACGGTGTGTTCTGAAACATCTAAAAAACACAGCTTGGAGAGCATAGGGCACTTCCACTCATGGGCGTATAAATTGGAAAAACTAAAAATCAGCAAGACACAGCCACCCCAAAGTTTAGGGCTGCTCTGTTGACAAGAACCCCCACTTCATTACACCTTAAATATCCTAGGAAAGAGAAAAATGGATAAAGAAGTTGTGGTCCTCATGTACAATGGAATATCACTCAGCCATGAAATCCACGTCATAAGGCTAGTAGCAGCACGATGAGTGGATTTAGGTACGACGATTCTAAGTGAAATAAGTCACACAGAAAAAGACACTTATCATAAGATATCACTTAGAGAGGGAATGTAAAAACCGCTACACTTGAACTGAATTACAAAGCAGAACAGAGTCACACGTTTAGAAAACACACTATGGCTGCTGAAAGGGAAAGGTGAGGTGGGGTGATGCATAAAACAAGGGTTTCAAATTAGCTCCGATACCGTTCCATAAACCCAATATGTAAGAGACAAGACCTATTCCTTGCTCAGTGAACTGGACTCAACACCCCCTATTCACCGCACAAGAATATATCTGACTAGTAAGAATCTTCAAACCAATGTATTGATATCTCTCCGTAAGTGAGTCAAGGGGGTGTAAAGCGGCATAAACACAGCCGTGAAAAGCAGCTAAACCCCAATGTAAAAATAAATTACTTTTCAAAACCCGTGAAACAAAGACAGTGAAAGAGAGAGAAATTCTTACAAAATTCGTTCAGGGGCTGTGATGCAACCTGGATTGACCATATCTAGACCCACAGCTGATTGAGACATAAGGGTGGACACTCTTGGGGCTGAGAGGTTCGGTGAGGTTGGGTGAGCCAACGCAGACCCTTTCAAGTAATACTGCATGGTACCCATCCCATGGGTCCCAAATCTCCAGGTTCAAGGGCATCTTCCTACGTCGAAAACAGGCATGAGAAACCCAGAAGATGGTACACCGTGTGATCGGGAAAGGTTTCTAAAACGCACCTCATTTCTCATCTCCTTTGCTCGGGTTCGCCATTCCAGCCGATTTACTAGCCATCTCCCTCCTTGGAGAATCAGCACCTTTAACCTCCTGTTCCGTACAGGTTGCAATTTGTCCTGAGGATGAACGGGAAGAGGGGGAACCAATGAGAGACTAGCTCTAGGTGTTGGGACAGGCACAGGTCACTCTATTTTCCCATCAGGAAGAAGAATTAAGCACAAGCTCAGCCTGCCCCCCAGAACCAGAAGAGGGCCTGAAGCAATCCTGCGCTTTGGCGGCCAGCTCCCAAAAAAGCGAGTTGAAAAATGGAGCTCAGGGGCACTGCAATTCACAAACCTGCAGAGTTTTAAATGATACCTCTCGTCCACAAATATATTAAGGGAAGGCAACGAAGAGGCTTTGAAAGCAAGGCAGAATTGCAGGAAACAGATTTCAGGAGGTAGATTCGAATCGCCTTGAAAGCACATGAAAAGCGGCAAAACGTGGACAATGATGCCCTTGGCCAAAAAGGGCGTATGCGTTTTTTCCTGAATATATTCAGGAAAAAACGCATACGCCCTTTTTGGCCAACCAAGCAACCTGGAAAGGCCAATCAGCGCTCCAAAGAAGTCTCGCTTCCCAGCGGGCAAAAGGGCCATGCGGAAAAAAGTGTCCAAACCAGAAATGCAGGACCGGCCATGGAGAAATGGGAGCCTTGCTACGCTGATGGGTGGGATGTAAATTGCCAACAGCCACTCTGGAGAAGTGTACGGTGTGTTCTGAAACATCTAAAAAACACAGCTTGGAGAGCATAGGGCACTTCCACTCATGGGCGTATAAATTGGGAAAACTAAAAATCAGCAAGACACAGGCACCCCAAAGTTTAGGGCTGCTCTGTTGACAAGAACCCCCACTTCATTACACCTTAAATATCCTAGGAAAGCGAAAAATGGATAAAGAAGTTGTGGTCCTCATGTACAATGGAATATCACTCAGCCATGAAATCCACGTCATAAGGCTAGTAGCAGCACGATGAGTGGATTTAGGTACGACGATTCTAAGTGAAATAAGTCACACAGAAAAAGACACTTATCATAAGATAACACTTAGAGAGGGAATGTAAAAACCGCTACACTTGAACTGAATTACAAAACAGAACAGAGTCACACGTTTAGAAAACACACTATGGCTGCTGAACGGGAAAGGTGAGGTGGGGTGATGCATAAAACAAGGGTTTCAAATTAGCTCCGATACCGTTCCATAAACCCAATATGTAAGAGACAAGACCTATTCCTTGCTCAGTGAACTGGACTCAACACCCCCTATTCACCGCACAAGAATATATCTGACTAGTAAGAATCTTCAAACCAATGTATTGATATCTCTCCGTAAGTGAGTCAAGGGGGTGTAAAGCGGCATAAACACAGCCGTGAAAAGCAGCTAAACCCCAATGTAAAAATAAATTACTTTTCAAAACCCGTGAAACAAAGACAGTGAAAGAGAGAGAAATTCTTACAAAATTCGTTCAGGGGCTGTGATGCAACCTGGATTGACCATATCTAGACCCACAGCTGATTGAGACATAAGGGTGGACACTCTTGGGGCTGAGAGGTTCGGTGAGGTTGGGTGAGCCAACGCAGACCCTTTCAAGTAATACTGCATGGTACCCATCCCATGGGTCCCAAATCTCCAGGTTCAAGGGCATCTTCCTACGTCGAAAACAGGCATGAGAAACCCAGAAGATGGTACACCGTGTGATCGGGAAAGGTTTCTAAAACGCACCTCATTTCTCATCTCCTTTGCTCGGGTTCGCCATTCCAGCCGATTTACTAGCCATCTCCCTCCTTGGAGAATCAGCACCTTTAACCTCCTGTTCCGTACAGGTTGCAATTTGTCCTGAGGATGAACGGGAAGAGGGGGAACCAATGAGAGACTAGCTCTAGGTGTTGGGACAGGCACAGGTCACTCTATTTTCCCATCAGGAAGAAGAATTAAGCACAAGCTCAGCCTGCCCCCCAGAACCAGAAGAGGGCCTGAAGCAATCCTGCGCTTTGGCGGCCAGCTCCCAAAAAAGCGAGTTGAAAAATGGAGCTCAGGGGCACTGCAATTCACAAACCTGCAGAGTTTTAAATGATACCTCTCGTCCACAAATATATTAAGGGAAGGCAACGAAGAGGCTTTGAAAGCAAGGCAGAATTGCAGGAAACAGATTTCAGGAGGTAGATTCGAATCGCCTTGAAAGCACATGAAAAGCGGCAAAACGTGGACAATGATGCCCTTGGCCAAAAAGGGCGTATGCGTTTTTTCCTGAATATATTCAGGAAAAAACGCATACGCCCTTTTTGGCCAACCAAGCAACCTGGAAAGGCCAATCAGCGCTCCAAAGAAGTCTCGCTTCCCAGCGGGCAAAAGGGCCATGCGGAAAAAAGTGTCCAAACCAGAAATGCAGGACCGGCCATGGAGAAATGGGAGCCTTGCTACGCTGATGGGTGGGATGTAAATTGCCAACAGCCACTCTGGAGAAGTGTACGGTGTGTTCTGAAACATCTAAAAAACACAGCTTGGAGAGCATAGGGCACTTCCACTCATGGGCGTATAAATTGGGAAAACTAAAAATCAGCAAGACACAGGCACCCCAAAGTTTAGGGCTGCTCTGTTGACAAGAACCCCCACTTCATTACACCTTAAATATCCTAGGAAAGCGAAAAATGGATAAAGAAGTTGTGGTCCTCATGTACAATGGAATATCACTCAGCCATGAAATCCACGTCATAAGGCTAGTAGCAGCACGATGAGTGGATTTAGGTACGACGATTCTAAGTGAAATAAGTCACACAGAAAAAGACACTTATCATAAGATAACACTTAGAGAGGGAATGTAAAAACCGCTACACTTGAACTGAATTACAAAACAGAACAGAGTCACACGTTTAGAAAACACACTATGGCTGCTGAACGGGAAAGGTGAGGTGGGGTGATGCATAAAACAAGGGTTTCAAATTAGCTCCAATACCGTTCCATAAACCCAATATGTAAGAGACAAGACCTATTCCTTTTTCAGTGAACTGGACTCAACACCCCCTATTCACCGCACAAGAATATATCTGACTAGTAAGAATCTTCAAACCTATGTATTGATATCTCTCCGTAAGTGAGTCAAGGGGGTGTAAAGCGGCATAAACACAGCCGTGAAAAGCAGCTA
The DNA here is from genome assembly GCF_949987535.1 of Balaenoptera acutorostrata. Taxonomy (NCBI): domain Eukaryota; kingdom Metazoa; phylum Chordata; class Mammalia; order Artiodactyla; family Balaenopteridae; genus Balaenoptera; species Balaenoptera acutorostrata. The sequence goes on from NW_026646727.1 coordinate 173,181, forward strand.
AACCCCATTATAAAAATAAATTACTTTTCAAAACCCGTGAAACAAAGACAGTGAAAGAGAGAGAAATTCTTACAAAATTCGTTCAGGGGCTGTGATGCAACCTGGATTGACCATATCTAGACCCACAGCTGATTGAGACATAAGGGTGGACACTCTTGGGGCTGAGAGTTTCGGTGAGGTTGGGTGAGCCAACGCAGACCCTTTCAAGTAATACTGCATGGTACCCATCCCATGGGTCCCAAATCTCCAGGTTCAAGGGCATCTTCCTACGTCGAAAACAGGCATGAGAAACCCAGAAGATGGTACACCGTGTGAACGGGAAAGGTTTCTAAAACGCACCTCATTTCTCATCTCCTTTGCTCGGGTTCGCCATTCCAGCCGATTTACTAGCCATCTCCCTCCTTGGAGAATCAGCACCTTTAACCTCCTGTTCCGTACAGGTTGCAATTTGTCCTGAGGATGAACGGGAAGAGGGGGAACCAATGAGAGACTAGCTCTAGGTGTTGGGACAGGCACAGGTCACTCTATTTTCCCATCAGGAAGAAGAATTAAGCACAAGCTCAGCCTGCCCCCCAGAACCAGAAGAGGGCCTGAAGCAATCCTGCGCTTTGGCGGCCAGCTCCCAAAAAAGCGAGTTGAAAAATGGAGCTCAGGGGCACTGCAATTCACAAACCTGCAGAGTTTTAAATGATACCTCTCGTCCACAAATATATTAAGGGAAGGCAACGAAGAGGCTTTGAAAGCAAGGCAGAATTGCAGGAAACAGATTTCAGGAGGTAGATTTGAATCGCCTTGAAAGCACATGAAAAGCGGCAGAACGTGGACAATGATGCCCTTGGCCAAAAAGGGCGTATGCGTTTTTTCCTGAATATATTCAGGAAAAAACGCATACGCCCTTTTTGGCCAACCAAGCAACCTGGAAAGGCCAATCAGTGCTCCAAAGAAGTCTCGCTTCCCAGCGGGCAAAAGGGCCATGCGGAAAAAAGTGTCCAAACCAGAAATGCAGGACCGGCCATGGAGAAATGGGAGCCTTGCTACGCTGATGGGTGGGATGTAAATTGCCAACAGCCACTCTGGAGAAGTGTACGGTGTGTTCTGAAACATCTAAAAAACACAGCTTGGAGAGCATAGGGCACTTCCACTCATGGGCGTATAAATTGGGAAAACTAAAAATCAGCAAGACACAGCCACCCCAAAGTTTAGGGCTGCTCTGTTGACAAGAACCCCCACTTCATTACACCTTAAATATCCTAGGAAAGAGAAAAATGGATAAAGAAGTTGTGGTCCTCATGTACAATGGAATATCACTCAGCCATGAAATCCACAACATAAGGCTAGTAGCAGCACGATGAGTGGATTTAGGTACGACGATTCTAAGTGAAATAAGTCACACAGAAAAAGACACTTATCATAAGATATCACTTAGAGAGGGAATGTAAAAACCGCTACACTTGAACTGAATTACAAAACAGAACAGAGTCACACGTTTAGAAAACACACTATGGCTGCTGAACGGGAAAGGTGAGGTGGGGTGATGCATAAAACAAGGGTTTCAAATTAGCTCCGATACCGTTCCATAAACCCAATATGTAAGAGACAAGACCTATTCCTTGCTCAGTGAACTGGACTCAACACCCCCTATTCACCGCACAAGCATATATCTGACTAGTAAGAATCTTCAAACCAATGTATTGATATCTCTCCGTAAGTGAGTCAAGGGGGTGTAAAGCGGCATAAACACAGCCGTGAAAAGCAGCTAAACCCCAATGTAAAAATAAATTACTTTTCAAAACCCGTGAAACAAAGACAGTGAAAGAGAGAGAAATTCTTACAAAATTCGTTCAGGGGCTATGATGCAACCTGGATTGACCATATCTAGACCCACAGCTGATTGAGACATAAGGGTGGACACTCTTGGGGCTGAGAGGTTCGGTGAGGTTGGGTGAGCCAACGCAGACCCTTTCAAGTAATACTGCATGGTACCCATCCCATGGGTCCCAAATCTCCAGGTTCAAGGGCATCTTCCTACGTCGAAAACAGGCATGAGAAACCCAGAAGATGGTACACCGTGTGATCGGGAAAGGTTTCTAAAACGCACCTCATTTCTCATCTCCTTTGCTCGGGTTCGCCATTCCAGCCGATTTACTAGCCATCTCCCTCCTTGGAGAATCAGCACCTTTAACCTCCTGTTCCGTACAGGTTGCAATTTGTCCTGAGGATGAACGGGAAGAGGGGGAACCAATGAGAGACTAGCTCTAGGTGTTGGGACAGGCACAGGTCACTCTATTTTCCCATCAGGAAGAAGAATTAAGCACAAGCTCAGCCTGCCCCCCAGAACCAGAAGAGGGCCTGAAGCAATCCTGCGCTTTGGCGGCCAGCTCCCAAAAAAGCGAGTTGAAAAATGGAGCTCAGGGGCACTGCAATTCACAAACCTGCAGAGTTTTAAATGATACCTCTCGTCCACAAATATATTAAGGGAAGGCAACGAAGAGGCTTTGAAAGCAAGGCAGAATTGCAGGAAACAGATTTCAGGAGGTAGATTCGAATCGCCTTGAAAGCACATGAAAAGCGGCAAAACGTGGACAATGATGCCCTTGGCCAAAAAGGGCGTATGCGTTTTTTCCTGAATATATTCAGGAAAAAACGCATACGCCCTTTTTGGCCAACCAAGCAACCTGGAAAGGCCAATCAGCGCTCCAAAGAAGTCTCGCTTCCCAGCGGGCAAAAGGGCCATGCGGAAAAAAGTGTCCAAACCAGAAATGCAGGACCGGCCATGGAGAAATGGGAGCCTTGCTACGCTGATGGGTGGGATGTAAATTGCCAACAGCCACTCTGGAGAAGTGTACGGTGTGTTCTGAAACATCTAAAAAACACAGCTTGGAGAGCATAGGGCACTTCCACTCATGGGCGTATAAATTGGGAAAACTAAAAATCAGCAAGACACAGCCACCCCAAAGTTTAGGGCTGCTCTGTTGACAAGAACCCCCACTTCATTACACCTTAAATATCCTAGGAAAGCGAAAAATGGATAAAGAAGTTGTGGTCCTCATGTACAATGGAATATCACTCAGCCATGAAATCCACGTCATAAGGCTAGTAGCAGCACGATGAGTGGATTTAGGTACGACGATTCTAAGTGAAATAAGTCACACAGAAAAAGACACTTATCATAAGATATCACTTAGAGAGGGAATGTAAAAACCGCTACACTTGAACTGAATTACAAAACAGAACAGAGTCACACGTTTAGAAAACACACTATGGCTGCTGAACGGGAAAGGTGAGGTGGGGTGATGCATAAAACAAGGGTTTCAAATTAGCTCCAATACCGTTCCATAAACCCAATATGTAAGAGACAAGACCTATTCCTTTTTCAGTGAACTGGACTCAACACCCCCTATTCACCGCACGAGAATATATCTGACTAGTAAGAATCTTCAAACCTATGTATTGATATCTCTCCGTAAGTGAGTCAAGGGGGTGTAAAGCGGCATAAACACAGCCGTGAAAAGCAGCTAAACCCCATTATAAAAATAAATTACTTTTCAAAACCCGTGAAACAAAGACAGTGAAAGAGAGAGAAATTCTTACAAAATTCGTTCAGGGGCTGTGATGCAACCTGGATTGACCATATCTAGACCCACAGCTGATTGAGACATAAGGGTGGACACTCTTGGGGCTGAGAGGTTCGGTGAGGTTGGGTGAGCCAACGCAGACCCTTTCAAGTAATACTGCATGGTACCCATCCCATGGGTCCCAAATCTCCAGGTTCAAGGGCATCTTCCTACGTCGAAAACAGGCATGAGAAACCCAGAAGATGGTACACCGTGTGATCGGGAAAGGTTTCTAAAACGCACCTCATTTCTCATCTCCTTTGCTCGGGTTCGCCATTCCAGCCGATTTACTAGCCATCTCCCTCCTTGGAGAATCAGCACCTTTAACCTCCTGTTCCGTACAGGTTGCAATTTGTCCTGAGGATGAACGGGAAGAGGGGGAACCAATGAGAGACTAGCTCTAGGTGTTGGGACAGGCACAGGTCACTCTATTTTCCCATCAGGAAGAAGAATTAAGCACAAGCTCAGCCTGCCCCCCAGAACCAGAAGAGGGCCTGAAGCAATCCTGCGCTTTGGCGGCCAGCTCCCAAAAAAGCGAGTTGAAAAATGGAGCTCAGGGGCACTGCAATTCACAAACCTGCAGAGTTTTAAATGATACCTCTCGTCCACAAATATATTAAGGGAAGGCAACGAAGAGGCTTTGAAAGCAAGGCAGAATTGCAGGAAACAGATTTCAGGAGGTAGATTCGAATCGCCTTGAAAGCACATGAAAAGCGGCAAAACGTGGACAATGATGCCCTTGGCCAAAAAGGGCGTATGCGTTTTTTCCTGAATATATTCAGGAAAAAACGCATACGCCCTTTTTGGCCAACCAAGCAACCTGGAAAGGCCAATCAGCGCTCCAAAGAAGTCTCGCTTCCCAGCGGGCAAAAGGGCCATGCGGAAAAAAGTGTCCAAACCAGAAATGCAGGACCGGCCATGGAGAAATGGGAGCCTTGCTACGCTGATGGGTGGGATGTAAATTGCCAACAGCCACTCTGGAGAAGTGTACGGTGTGTTCTGAAACATCTAAAAAACACAGCTTGGAGAGCATAGGGCACTTCCACTCATGGGCGTATAAATTGGGAAAACTAAAAATCAGCAAGACACAGGCACCCCAAAGTTTAGGGCTGCTCTGTTGACAAGAACCCCCACTTCATTACACCTGAAATATCCTAGGAAAGAGAAAAATGGATAAAGAAGTTGTGGTCCTCATGTACAATGGAATATCACTCAGCCATGAAATCCACGTCATAAGGCTAGTAGCAGCACGATGAGTGGATTTAGGTACGACGATTCTAAGTGAAATAAGTCACACAGAAAAGACACTTATCATAAGATATCACTTAGAGAGGGAATGTAAAAACCGCTACACTTGAACTGAATTGCAAAACAGAACAGAGTCACACGTTTAGGAAACACACTATGGCTGCTGAACGGGAAAGGTGAGGTGGGGTGATGCATAAAACAAGGGTTTCAAATTAGCTCCGATACCGTTCCATAAACCCAATATGTAAGAGACAAGACCTATTCCTTTTTCAGTGAACTGGACTCAACACCCCCTATTCACCGCACAAGAATATATCTGACTAGTAAGAATCTTCAAACCTATGTATTGATATCTCTCCGTAAGTGAGTCAAGGGGGTGTAAAGCGGCATAAACACAGCCGTGAAAAGCAGCTAAACCCCATTATAAAAATAAATTACTTTTCAAAACCCGTGAAACAAAGACAGTGAAAGAGAGAGAAATTCTTACAAAATTCGTTCAGGGGCTGTGATGCAACCTGGATTGACCATATCTAGACCCACAGCTGATTGAGACATAAGGGTGGACACTCTTGGGGCTGAGAGGTTCGGTGAGGTTGGGTGAGCCAACGCAGACCCTTTCAAGTAATACTGCATGGTACCCATCCCATGGGTCCCAAATCTCCAGGTTCAAGGGCATCTTCCTACGTCGAAAACAGGCATGAGAAACCCAGAAGATGGTACACCGTGTGATCGGGAAAGGTTTCTAAAACGCACCTCATTTCTCATCTCCTTTGCTCGGGTTCGCCATTCCAGCCGATTTACTAGCCATCTCCCTCCTTGGAGAATCAGCACCTTTAACCTCCTGTTCCGTACAGGTTGCAATTTGTCCTGAGGATGAACGGGAAGAGGGGGAACCAATGAGAGACTAGCTCTAGGTGTTGGGACAGGCACAGGTCACTCTATTTTCCCATCAGGAAGAAGAATTAAGCACAAGCTCAGCCTGCCCCCCAGAACCAGAAGAGGGCCTGAAGCAATCCTGCGCTTTTGCGGCCAGCTCCCAAAAAAGCAAGTTGAAAAATGGAGCTCAGGGGCACTGCAATTCACAAACCTGCACAGTTTTAAATGATACCTCTCGTCCACAAATATACTAAGGGAAGGCAACGAAGAGGCTTTGAAAGCAAGGCAGAATTGCAGGAAACAGATTTCAGGAGGTAGATTCGAATCGCCTTGAAAGCACATGAAAAGCGGCAAAACGTGGACAATGATGCCCTTGGCCAAAAAGGGCGTATGCGTTTTTTCCTGAATATATTCAGGAAAAAACGCATACGCCCTTTTTGGCCAACCAAGCAACCTGGAAAGGCCAATCAGCGCTCCAAAGAAGTCTCGCTTCCCAGCGGGCAAAAGGGCCATGCGGAAAAAAGTGTCCAAACCAGAAATGCAGGACCGGCCATGGAGAAATGGGAGCCTTGCTACGCTGATGGGTGGGATGTAAATTGCCAACAGCCACTCTGGAGAAGTGTACGGTGTGTTCTGAAACATCTAAAAAACACAGCTTGGAGAGCATAGGGCACTTCCACTCATGGGCGTATAAATTGGGAAAACTAAAAATCAGCAAGACACAGGCACCCCAAAGTTTAGGGCTGCTCTGTTAACAAGAACCCCCACTTCATTACACCTTAAATATCCTAGGAAAGAGAAAAATGGATAAAGAAGTTGTGGTCCTCATGTACAATGGAATATCACTCAGCCATGAAATCCACGTCATAAGGCTAGTAGCAGCACGATGAGTGGATTTAGGTACGACGATTCTAAGTGAAATAAGTCACACAGAAAAAGACACTTATCATAAGATACCACTTAGAGAGGGAATGTAAAAACCGCTACACTTGAACTGAATTACAAAACAGAACAGAGTCACATGTTTAGGAAACACACTATGGCTGCTGAACGGGAAAGGTGAGGTGGGGTGATGCATAAAACAAGGGTTTCAAATTAGCTCCGATACCGTTCCATAAACCCAATATGTAAGAGACAAGACCTATTCCTTTTTCAGTGAACTGGACTCAACACCCCCTATTCACCGCACAAGAATATATCTGACTAGGAAGAATCTTCAAACCTATGTATTGATATCTCTCCGTAAGTGAGTCAAGGGGGTGTAAAGCGGCATAAACACAGCCGTGAAAAGCAGCTAAACCCCATTATAAAAATAAATTACTTTTCAAAACCCGTGAAACAAAGACAGTGAAAGAGAGAGAAATTCTTACAAAATTCGTTCAGGGGCTGTGATGCAACCTGGATTGACCATATCTAGACCCACAGCTGATTGAGACATAAGGGTGGACACTCTTGGGGCTGAGAGGTTCGGTGAGGTTGGGTGAGCCAACGCAGACCCTTTCAAGTAATACTGCATGGTACCCATCCCATGGGTCCCAAATCTCCAGGTTCAAGGGCATCTTCCTACGTCGAAAACAGGCATGAGAAACCCAGAAGATGGTACACCGTGTGATCGGGAAAGGTTTCTAAAACGCACCTCATTTCTCATCTCCTTTGCTCGGGTTCGCCATTCCAGCCGATTTACTAGCCATCTCCCTCCTTGGAGAATCAGAACCTTTAACCTCCTGTTCCGTACAGGTTGCAATTTGTCCTGAGGATGAAGGGGAAGAGGGGGAACCAATGAGAGACTAGCTCTAGGTGTTGGGACAGGCACAGGTCACTCTATTTTCCCATCAGGAAGAAGAATTAAGCACAAGCTCAGCCTGCCCCCCAGAACCAGAAGAGGGCCTGAAGCAATCCTGCGCTTTTGCGGCCAGCTCCCAAAAAAGCGAGTTGAAAAATGGAGCTCAGGGGCACTGCAATTCACAAACCTGCAGAGTTTTAAATGATACCTCTCGTCCACAAATATATTAAGGGAAGGCAACGAAGAGGCTTTGAAAGCAAGGCAGAATTGCAGGAAACAGATTTCAGGAGGTAGATTCGAATCGCCTTGAAAGCACATGAAAAGCGGCAAAACGTGGACAATGATGCCCTTGGCCAAAAAGGGCGTATGCGTTTTTTCCTGAATATATTCAGGAAAAAACGCATACGCCCTTTTTGGCCAACCAAGCAACCTGGAAAGGCCAATCAGCGCTCCAAAAAAGTCTCGCTTCCCAGCGGGCAAAAGGGCCATGCGGAAAAAAGTGTCCAAACCAGAAATGCAGGACCGGCCATGGAGAAATGGGAGCCTTGCTACGCTGATGGGTGGGATGTAAATTGCCAACAGCCACTCTGGAGAAGTGTACGGTGTGTTCTGAAACATCTAAAAAACACAGCTTGGAGAGCATAGGGCACTTCCACTCATGGGCGTATAAATTGGGAAAACTAAAAATCAGCAAGACACAGGCACCCCAAAGTTTAGGGCTGCTCTGTTGACAAGAACCCCCACTTCATTACACCTGAAATATCCTAGGAAAGAGAAAAATGGATAAAGAAGTTGTGGTCCTCATGTACAATGGAATATCACTCAGCCATGAAATCCACGTCATAAGGCTAGTAGCAGCCCGATGAGTGGATTTAGGTACGACGATTCTAAGTGAAATAAGTCACACAGAAAAGACACTTATCATAAGATATCACTTAGAGAGGGAATGTAAAAACCGCTACACTTGAACTGAATTGCAAAACAGAACAGAGTCACACGTTTAGGAAACACACTATGGCTGCTGAACGGGAAAGGTGAGGTGGGGTGATGCATAAAACAAGGGTTTCAAATTAGCTCCGATACCGTTCCATAAACCCAATATGTAAGAGACAAGACCTATTCCTTTTTCAGTGAACTGGACTCAACACCCCCTATTCACCGCACAAGAATATATCTGACTAGTAAGAATCTTCAAACCTATGTATTGATATCTCTCCGTAAGTGAGTCAAGGGGGTGTAAAGCGGCATAAACACAGCCGTGAAAAGCAGCTAAACCCCAATATAAAAATAAATTACTTTTCAAAACCCGTGAAACAAAGACAGTGAAAGAGAGAGAAATTCTTACAAAATTCGTTCAGGGGCTGTGATGCAACCTGGATTGACCATATCTAGACCCACAGCTGATTGAGACATAAGGGTGGACACTCTTGGGGCTGAGAGGTTCGGTGAGGTTGGGTGAGCCAACGCAGACCCTTTCAAGTAATACTGCATGGTACCCATCCCATGGGTCCCAAATCTCCAGGTTCAAGGGCATCTTCCTACGTCGAAAACAGGCATGAGAAACCCAGAAGATGGTACACCGTGTGATCGGGAAAGGTTTCTAAAACGCACCTCATTTCTCATCTCCTTTGCTCGGGTTCGCCATTCCAGCCGATTTACTAGCCATCTCCCTCCTTGGAGAATCAGCACCTTTAACCTCCTGTTCCGTACAGGTTGCAATTTGTCCTGAGGATGAACGGGAAGAGGGGGAACCAATGAGAGACTAGCTCTAGGTGTTGGGACAGGCACAGGTCACTCTATTTTCCCATCAGGAAGAAGAATTAAGCACAAGCTCAGCCTGCCCCCAGAACCAGAAGAGGGCCTGAAGCAATCCTGCGCTTTTGCGGCCAGCTCCCAAAAAAGCGAGTTGAAAAATGGAGCTCAGGGGCACTGCAATTCACAAACCTGCACAGTTTTAAATGATACCTCTCGTCCACAAATATACTAAGGGAAGGCAACGAAGAGGCTTTGAAAGCAAGGCAGAATTGCAGGAAACAGATTTCAGGAGGTAGATTCGAATCGCCTTGAAAGCACATGAAAAGCGGCAAAACGTGGACAATGATGCCCTTGGCCAAAAAGGGCGTATGCGTTTTTTCCTGAATATATTCAGGAAAAAACGCATACGCCCTTTTTGGCCAACCAAGCAACCTGGAAAGGCCAATCAGCGCTCCAAAGAAGTCTAGCTTCCCAGCGGGCAAAAGGGCCATGCGGAAAAAAGTGTCCAAACCAGAAATGCAGGACCGGCCATGCAGAAATGGGAGCCTTGCTAAGCTGATGGGTGGGATGTAAATTGCCAACAGCCACTCTGGAGAAGTGTACGGTGTGTTCTGAAACATCTAAAAAACACAGCTTGGAGAGCATAGGGCACTTCCACTCATGGGCGTATAAATTGGGAAAACTAAAAATCAGCAAGACACAGGCACCCCAAAGTTTAGGGCTGCTCTGTGGACAAGAACCCCCACTTCATTACACCTTAAATATCCTAGGAAAGAGAAAAATGGATAAAGAAGTTGTGGTCCTCATGTACAATGGAATATCACTCAGCCATGAAATCCACGTCATAAGGCTAGTAGCAGCACGATGAGTGGATTTAGGTACGACGATTCTAAGTGAAATAAGTCACACAGAAAAAGACACTTATCATAAGATATCACTTCTAGAGGGAATGTAAAAACCGCTACACTTGAACTGAATTGCAAAACAGAACAGAGTCACACGTTTAGGAAACACACTATGGCTGCTGAACGGGAAAGGTGAGGTGGGGTGATGCATAAAACAAGGGTTTCAAATTAGCTCAGATACCGTTCCATAAACCCAATATGTAAGAGACAAGACCTATTGCTTTTTCAGTGAACTGGACTCAACACCCCCTAGTCACCGCACAAGAATATATCTGACTAGTAAGAATCTTCAAACCTATGTATTGATATCTCTCTGTAAGTGAGTCAAGGGGGTGTAAAGCGGCATAAACACAGCCGTGAAAAGCAGCTAAACCCCATTATAAAAATAAATTACTTTTCAAAACCCGTGAAACAAAGGCAGTGAAAGAGAGAGAAATTCTTACAAAATTCGTTCAGGGGCTGTGATGCAACCTGGATTGACCATATCTAGACCCACAGCTGATTGCGACATAAGGGTGGACACTCTTGGGGCTGAGAGGTTCGGTGAGGTTGGGTGAGCCAACGCAGACCCTTTCAAGTAATACTGCATGGTACCCATCCCATGGGTCCCAAATCTCCAGGTTCAAGGGCATCTTCCTACGTCGAAAACAGGCATGAGAAACCCAGAAGATGGTACACCGTGTGATCGGGAAAGGTTTCTAAAACGCACCTCATTTCTCATCTCCTTTGCTCGGGTTCGCCATTCCAGCCGATTTACTAGCCATCTCCCTCCTTGGAGAATCAGCACCTTTAACCTCCTGTTCCGTACAGGTTGCAATTTGTCCTGAGGATGAACGGGAAGAGGGGGAACCAATGAGAGACTAGCTCTAGGTGTTGGGACAGGCACAGGTCACTCTATTTTCCCATCAGGAAGAAGAATCAAGCACAAGCTCAGCCTGCCCCCCAGAACCAGAAGAGGGCCTGAAGCAATCCTGCGCTTTTGCGGCCAGCTCCCAAAAAAGCGAGTTGAAAAATGGAGCTCAGGGGCACTGCAATTCACAAACCTGCAGAGTTTTAAATGATACCTCTCGTCCACAAATATATTAAGGGAAGGCAACGAAGAGGCTTTGAAAGCAAGGCAGAATTGCAGGAAACAGATTTCAGGAGGTAGATTCGAATCGCCTTGAAAGCACATGAAAAGCGGCAAAACGTGGACAATGATGCCCTTGGCCAAAAAGGGCGTATGCGTTTTTTCCTGAATATATTCAGGAAAAAACGCATACGCCCTTTTTGGCCAACCAAGCAACCTGGAAAGGCCAATCAGCGCTCCAAAGAAGTCTCGCTTCCCAGCGGGCAAAAGGGCCATGCGGAAAAAAGTGTCCAAACCAGAAATGCAGGACCGGCCATGGAGAAATGGGAGCCTTGCTACGCTGATGGGTGGGATGTAACTTGCCAACAGCCACTCTGGAGAAGTGTACGGTGTGTTCTGAAACATCTAAAAAACACAGCTTGGAGAGCATAGGGCACTTCCACTCATGGGCGTATAAATTGGGAAAACTAAAAATCAGCAAGACACAGGCACCCCAAAGTTTAGGGCTGCTCTGTTGACAAGAACCCCCACTTCATTACACCTTAAATATCCTAGGAAAGAGAAAAATGGATAAAGAAGTTGTGGTCCTCATGTACAATGGAATATCACTCAGCCATGAAATCCACGTCATAAGGCTAGTAGCAGCACGATGAGTGGATTTAGGTACGACGATTCTAAGTGAAATAAGTCACACAGAAAAGACACTTATCATAAGATATCACTTAGAGAGGGAATGTAAAAACCGCTACACTTGAACTGAATTGCAAAACAGAACAGAGTCACACGTTTAGGAAACACACTATGGCTGCTGAACGGGAAAGGTGAGGTGGGGTGATGCATAAAACAAGGGTTTCAAATTAGCTCCGATACCGTTCCATAAACCCAATATGTAAGAGACAAGACCTATTCCTTTTTCAGTGAACTGGACTCAACACCCCCTATTCACCGCACAAGAATATATCTGACTAGTAAGAATCTTCAAACCTATGTATTGATATCTCTCCGTAAGTGAGTCAAGGGGGTGTAAAGCGGCATAAACACAGCCGTGAAAAGCAGCTAAACCCCATTATAAAAATAAATTACTTTTCAAAACCCGTGAAACAAAGACAGTGAAAGAGAGAGAAATTCTTACAAAATTCGTTCAGGGGCTGTGATGCAACCTGGATTGACCATATCTAGACCCACAGCTGATTGAGACATAAGGGTGGACACTCTTGGGGCTGAGAGGTTCGGTGAGGTTGGGTGAGCCAACGCAGACCCTTTCAAGTAATACTGCATGGTACCCATCCCATGGGTCCCAAATCTCCAGGTTCAAGGGCATCTTCCTACGTCGAAAACAGGCATGAGAAACCCAGAAGATGGTACACCGTGTGATCGGGAAAGGTTTCTAAAACGCACCTCATTTCTCATCTCCTTTGCTCGGGTTCGCCATTCCAGCCGATTTACTAGCCATCTCCCTCCTTGGAGAATCAGCACCTTTAACCTCCTGTTCCGTACAGGTTGCAATTTGTCCTGAGGATGAACGGGAAGAGGGGGAACCAATGAGAGACTAGCTCTAGGTGTTGGGACAGGCACAGGTCACTCTATTTTCCCATCAGGAAGAAGAATCAAGCACAAGCTCAGCCTGCCCCCCAGAACCAGAAGAGGGCCTGAAGCAATCCTGCGCTTTTGCGGCCAGCTCCCAAAAAAGCGAGTTGAAAAATGGAGCTCAGGGGCACTGCAATTCACAAACCTGCACAGTTTTAAATGATACCTCTCGTCCACAAATATACTAAGGGAAGGCAACGAAGAGGCTTTGAAAGCAAGGCAGAATTGCAGGAAACAGATTTCAGGAGGTAGATTCGAATCGCCTTGAAAGCACATGAAAAGCGGCAAAACGTGGACAATGATGCCCTTGGCCAAAAAGGGCGTATGCGTTTTTTCCTGAATATATTCAGGAAAAAACGCATACGCCCTTTTTGGCCAACCAAGCAACCTGGAAAGGCCAATCAGCGCTCCAAAGAAGTCTCGCTTCCCAGCGGGCAAAAGGGCCATGCGGAAAAAAGTGTCCAAACCAGAAATGCAGGACCGGCCATGCAGAAATGGGAGCCTTGCTAAGCTGATGGGTGGGATGTAAATTGCCAACAGCCACTCTGGAGAAGTGTACGGTGTGTTCTGAAACATCTAAAAAACACAGCTTGGAGAGCATAGGGCACTTCCACTCATGGGCGTATAAATTGGGAAAACTAAAAATCAGCAAGACACAGGCACCCCAAAGTTTAGGGCTGCTCTGTGGACAAGAACCCCCACTTCATTACACCTTAAATATCCTAGGAAAGAGAAAAATGGATAAAGAAGTTGTGGTCCTCATGTACAATGGAATATCACTCAGCCATGAAATCCACGTCATAAGGCTAGTAGCAGCACGATGAGTGGATTTAGGTACGACGATTCTAAGTGAAATAAGTCACACAGAAAAAGACACTTATCATAAGATATCACTTCTAGAGGGAATGTAAAAACCGCTACACTTGAACTGAATTGCAAAACAGAACAGAGTCACACGTTTAGGAAACACACTATGGCTGCTGAACGGGAAAGGTGAGGTGGGGTGATGCATAAAACAAGGGTTTCAAATTAGCTCAGATACCGTTCCATAAACCCAATATGTAAGAGACAAGACCTATTGCTTTTTCAGTGAACTGGACTCAACACCCCCTAGTCACCGCACAAGAATATATCTGACTAGTAAGAATCTTCAAACCTATGTATTGATATCTCTCTGTAAGTGAGTCAAGGGGGTGTAAAGCGGCATAAACACAGCCGTGAAAAGCAGCTAAACCCCATTATAAAAATAAATTACTTTTCAAAACCCGTGAAACAAAGACAGTGAAAGAGAGAGAAATTCTTACAAAATTCGTTCAGGGGCTGTGATGCAACCTGGATTGACCATATCTAGACCCACAGCTGAATGAGACATAAGGGTGGACACTCTTGGGGCTGAGAGGTTCGGTGAGGTTGGGTGAGCCAACGCAGACCCTTTCAAGTAATACTGCATGGTACCCATCCCATGGGTCCCAAATCTCCAGGTTCAAGGGCATCTTCCTACGTCGAAAACAGGCATGAGAAACCCAGAAGATGGTACACCGTGTGATCGGGAAAGGTTTCTAAAACGCACCTCATTTCTCATCTCCTTTGCTCGGGTTCGCCATTCCAGCCGATTTACTAGCCATCTCCCTCCTTGGAGAATCAGCACCTTTAACCTCCTGTTCCGTACAGGTTGCAATTTGTCCTGAGGATGAACGGGAAGAGGGGGAACCAATGAGAGACTAGCTCTAGGTGTTGGGACAGGCACAGGTCACTCTATTTTCCCATCAGGAAGAAGAATCAAGCACAAGCTCAGCCTGCCCCCCAGAACCAGAAGAGGGCCTGAAGCAATCCTGCGCTTTTGCGGCCAGCTCCCAAAAAAGCGAGTTGAAAAATGGAGCTCAGGGGCACTGCAATTCACAAACCTGCAGAGTTTTAAATGATACCTCTCGTCCACAAATATATTAAGGGAAGGCAACGAAGAGGCTTTGAAAGCAAGGCAGAATTGCAGGAAACAGATTTCAGGAGGTAGATTCGAATCGCCTTGAAAGCACATGAAAAGCGGCAAAACGTGGACAATGATGCCCTTGGCCAAAAAGGGCGTATGCGTTTTTTCCTGAATATATTCAGGAAAAAACGCATACGCCCTTTTTGGCCAACCAAGCAACCTGGAAAGGCCAATCAGCGCTCCAAAGAAGTCTCGCTTCCCAGCGGGCAAAAGGGCCATGCGGAAAAAAGTGTCCAAACCAGAAATGCAGGACCGGCCATGGAGAAATGGGAGCCTTGCTACGCTGATGGGTGGGATGTAACTTGCCAACAGCCACTCTGGAGAAGTGTACGGTGTGTTCTGAAACATCTAAAAAACACAGCTTGGAGAGCATAGGGCACTTCCACTCATGGGCGTATAAATTGGGAAAACTAAAAATCAGCAAGACACAGGCACCCCAAAGTTTAGGGCTGCTCTGTTGACAAGAACCCCCACTTCATTACACCTTAAATATCCTAGGAAAGAGAAAAATGGATAAAGAAGTTGTGGTCCTCATGTACAATGGAATATCACTCAGCCATGAAATCCACGTCATAAGGCTAGTAGCAGCACGATGAGTGGATTTAGGTACGACGATTCTAAGTGAAATAAGTCACACAGAAAAGACACTTATCATAAGATATCACTTAGAGAGGGAATGTAAAAACCGCTACACTTGAACTGAATTGCAAAACAGAACAGAGTCACACGTTTAGGAAACACACTATGGCTGCTGAACGGGAAAGGTGAGGTGGGGTGATGCATAAAACAAGGGTTTCAAATTAGCTCCGATACCGTTCCATAAACCCAATATGTAAGAGACAAGACCTATTCCTTTTTCAGTGAACTGGACTCAACACCCCCTATTCACCGCACAAGAATATATCTGACTAGTAAGAATCTTCAAACCTATGTATTGATATCTCTCCGTAAGTGAGTCAAGGGGGTGTAAAGCGGCATAAACACAGCCGTGAAAAGCAGCTAAACCCCATTATAAAAATAAATTACTTTTCAAAACCCGTGAAACAAAGACAGTGAAAGAGAGAGAAATTCTTACAAAATTCGTTCAGGGGCTGTGATGCAACCTGGATTGACCATATCTAGACCCACAGCTGATTGAGACATAAGGGTGGACACTCTTGGGGCTGAGAGGTTCGGTGAGGTTGGGTGAGCCAACGCAGACCCTTTCAAGTAATACTGCATGGTACCCATCCCATGGGTCCCAAATCTCCAGGTTCAAGGGCATCTTCCTACGTCGAAAACAGGCATGAGAAACCCAGAAGATGGTACACCGTGTGATCGGGAAAGGTTTCTAAAACGCACCTCATTTCTCATCTCCTTTGCTCGGGTTCGCCATTCCAGCCGATTTACTAGCCATCTCCCTCCTTGGAGAATCAGCACCTTTAACCTCCTGTTCCGTACAGGTTGCAATTTGTCCTGAGGATGAACGGGAAGAGGGGGAACCAATGAGAGACTAGCTCTAGGTGTTGGGACAGGCACAGGTCACTCTATTTTCCCATCAGGAAGAAGAATTAAGCACAAGCTCAGCCTGCCCCCCAGAACCAGAAGAGGGCCTGAAGCAATCCTGCGCTTTTGCGGCCAGCTCCCAAAAAAGCGAGTTGAAAAATGGAGCTCAGGGGCACTGTAATTCACAAACCTGCACAGTTTTAAATGATACCTCTCGTCCACAAATATACTAAGGGAAGGCAACGAAGAGGCTTTGAAAGCAAGGCAGAATTGCAGGAAACAGATTTCAGGAGGTAGATTCGAATCGCCTTGAAAGCACATGAAAAGCGGCAAAACGTGGACAATGATGCCCTTGGCCAAAAAGGGCGTATGCGTTTTTTCCTGAATATATTCAGGAAAAAACGCATACGCCCTTTTTGGCCAACCAAGCAACCTGGAAAGGCCAATCAGCGCTCCAAAGAAGTCTCGCTTCCCAGCGGGCAAAAGGGCCATGCGGAAAAAAGTGTCCAAACCAGAAATGCAGGACCGGCCATGGAGAAATGGGAGCCTTGCTACGCTGATGGGTGGGATGTAAATTGCCAACAGCCACTCTGGAGAAGTGTACGGTGTGTTCTGAAACATCTAAAAAACACAGCTTGGAGAGCATAGGGCACTTCCACTCATGGGCGTATAAATTGGGAAAACTAAAAATCAGCAAGACACAGGCACCCCAAAGTTTAGGGCTGCTCTGTTAACAAGAACCCCCACTTCATTACACCTTAAATATCCTAGGAAAGAGAAAAATGGATAAAGAAGTTGTGGTCCTCATGTACAATGGAATATCACTCAGCCATGAAATCCACGTCATAAGGCTAGTAGCAGCACGATGAGTGGATTTAGGTACGACGATTCTAAGTGAAATAAGTCACACAGAAAAAGACACTTATCATAAGATACCACTTAGAGAGGGAATGTAAAAACCGCTACACTTGAACTGAATTACAAAACAGAACAGAGTCACATGTTTAGGAAACACACTATGGCTGCTGAACGGGAAAGGTGAGGTGGGGTGATGCATAAAACAAGGGTTTCAAATTAGCTCCGATACCGTTCCATAAACCCAATATGTAAGAGACAAGACCTATTCCTTTTTCAGTGAACTGGACTCAACACCCCCTATTCACCGCACAAGAATATATCTGACTAGGAAGAATCTTCAAACCTATGTATTGATATCTCTCCGTAAGTGAGTCAAGGGGGTGTAAAGCGGCATAAACACAGCCGTGAAAAGCAGCTAAACCCCATTATAAAAATAAATTACTTTTCAAAACCCGTGAAACAAAGACAGTGAAAGAGAGAGAAATTCTTACAAAATTCGTTCAGGGGCTGTGATGCAACCTGGATTGACCATATCTAGACCCACAGCTGATTGAGACATAAGGGTGGACACTCTTGGGGCTGAGAGGTTCGGTGAGGTTGGGTGAGCCAACGCAGACCCTTTCAAGTAATACTGCATGGTACCCATCCCATGGGTCCCAAATCTCCAGGTTCAAGGGCATCTTCCTACGTCGAAAACAGGCATGAGAAACCCAGAAGATGGTACACCGTGTGATCGGGAAAGGTTTCTAAAACGCACCTCATTTCTCATCTCCTTTGCTCGGGTTCGCCATTCCAGCCGATTTACTAGCCATCTCCCTCCTTGGAGAATCAGCACCTTTAACCTCCTGTTCCGTACAGGTTGCAATTTGTCCTGAGGATGAAGGGGAAGAGGGGGAACCAATGAGAGACTAGCTCTAGGTGTTGGGACAGGCACAGGTCACTCTATTTTCCCATCAGGAAGAAGAATTAAGCACAAGCTCAGCCTGCCCCCCAGAACCAGAAGAGGGCCTGAAGCAATCCTGCGCTTTGGCGGCCAGCTCCCAAAAAAGCGAGTTGAAAAATGGAGCTCAGGGGCACTGCAATTCACAAACCTGCAGAGTTTTAAATGATACCTCTCGTCCACAAATATATTAAGGGAAGGCAACGAAGAGGCTTTGAAAGCAAGGCAGAATTGCAGGAAACAGATTTCAGGAGGTAGATTCGAATCGCCTTGAAAGCACATGAAAAGCGGCAAAACGTGGACAATGATGCCCTTGGCCAAAAAGGGCGTATGCGTTTTTTCCTGAATATATTCAGGAAAAAACGCATACGCCCTTTTTGGCCAACCAAGCAACCTGGAAAGGCCAATCAGCGCTCCAAAGAAGTCTCGCTTCCCAGCGGGCAAAAGGGCCATGCGGAAAAAAGTGTCCAAACCAGAAATGCAGGACCGGCCATGGAGAAATGGGAGCCTTGCTACGCTGATGGGTGGGATGTAAATTGCCAACAGCCACTCTGGAGAAGTGTACGGTGTGTTCTGAAACATCTAAAAAACACAGCTTGGAGAGCATAGGGCACTTCCACTCATGGGCGTATAAATTGGGAAAACTAAAAATCAGCAAGACACAGGCACCCCAAAGTTTAGGGCTGCTCTGTTGACAAGAACCCCCACTTCATTACACCTGAAATATCCTAGGAAAGAGAAAAATGGATAAAGAAGTTGTGGTCCTCATGTACAATGGAATATCACTCAGCCATGAAATCCACGTCATAAGGCTAGTAGCAGCACGATGAGTGGATTTAGGTACGACGATTCTAAGTGAAATAAGTCACACAGAAAAGACACTTATCATAAGATATCACTTAGAGAGGGAATGTAAAAACCGCTACACTTGAACTGAATTGCAAAACAGAACAGAGTCACACGTTTAGGAAACACACTATGGCTGCTGAACGGGAAAGGTGAGGTGGGGTGATGCATAAAACAAGGGTTTCAAATTAGCTCAGATACCGTTCCATAAACCCAATATGTAAGAGACAAGACCTATTGCTTTTTCAGTGAACTGGACTCAACACCCCCTAGTCACTGCACAAGAATATATCTGACTAGTAAGAATCTTCAAACCTATGTATTGATATCTCTCTGTAAGTGAGTCAAGGGGGTGTAAAGCGGCATAAACACAGCCGTGAAAAGCAGCTAAACCCCATTATAAAAATAAATTACTTTTCAAAACCCGTGAAACAAAGACAGTGAAAGAGAGAGAAATTCTTACAAAATTCGTTCAGGGGCTGTGATGCAACCTGGATTGACCATATCTAGACCCACAGCTGAATGAGACATAAGGGTGGACACTCTTGGGGCTGAGAGGTTCGGTGAGGTTGGGTGAGCCAACGCAGACCCTTTCAAGTAATACTGCATGGTACCCATCCCATGGGTCCCAAATCTCCAGGTTCAAGGGCATCTTCCTACGTCGAAAACAGGCATGAGAAACCCAGAAGATGGTACACCGTGTGATCGGGAAAGGTTTCTAAAACGCACCTCATTTCTCATCTCCTTTGCTCGGGTTCGCCATTCCAGCCGATTTACTAGCCATCTCCCTCCTTGGAGAATCAGCACCTTTAACCTCCTGTTCCGTACAGGTTGCAATTTGTCCTGAGGATGAACGGGAAGAGGGGGAACCAATGAGAGACTAGCTCTAGGTGTTGGGACAGGCACAGGTCACTCTATTTTCCCATCAGGAAGAAGAATCAAGCACAAGCTCAGCCTGCCCCCCAGAACCAGAAGAGGGCCTGAAGCAATCCTGCGCTTTTGCGGCCAGCTCCCAAAAAAGCGAGTTGAAAAATGGAGCTCAGGGGCACTGCAATTCACAAACCTGCAGAGTTTTAAATGATACCTCTCGTCCACAAATATATTAAGGGAAGGCAACGAAGAGGCTTTGAAAGCAAGGCAGAATTGCAGGAAACAGATTTCAGGAGGTAGATTCGAATCGCCTTGAAAGCACATGAAAAGCGGCAAAACGTGGACAATGATGCCCTTGGCCAAAAAGGGCGTATGCGTTTTTTCCTGAATATATTCAGGAAAAAACGCATACGCCCTTTTTGGCCAACCAAGCAACCTGGAAAGGCCAATCAGCGCTCCAAAGAAGTCTCGCTTCCCAGCGGGCAAAAGGGCCATGCGGAAAAAAGTGTCCAAACCAGAAATGCAGGATCGGCCATGGAGAAATGGGAGCATTGCTACGCTGCTGGGTGGGATGTAAATTGCCAACAGGCACTCCGGAGAAGTGTACGGTGTGTTCTGAAACATCTAAAAACACAGCTTGGAGAGCATAGGGCACTTCCACTCATGGGCGTATAAATTGGGAAAACTAAAAATCAGCAAGACACAGGCACCCCAAAGTTTAGGGCTGCTCTGTTGACAAGAACCCCCACTTCATTACACCTTAAATATCCTAGGAAAAAGAAAAATGGATAAAGAAGTTGTGGTCCTCATGTACAATGGAATATCACTCAGCCATGAAATCAACGTCATAAGGCTAGTAGCAGCACGATGAGTGGATTTAGGTACGACGATTCTAAGTGAAATAAGTCACACAGAAAAAGACACTTATCCTAAGATATCACTTAGAGAGGGAATGTAAAAACCGCTACACTTGAACTGAATTGCAAAACAGAACAGAGTCACACGTTTAGGAAACACACTATGGCTGCTGAACGGGAAAGGTGAGGTGGGGTGATGCATAAAACAAGGGTTTCAAATTAGCTCCGATACCGTTCCATAATCCCAATATGTAAGAGACAAGACCTATTCCTTTTTCAGTGAACTGGACTCAACACCCCCTATTCACCGCACAAGAATATATCTGACTAGTAAGAATCTTCAAACCTATGTATTGATATCTCTCTGTAAGTGAGTCAAGGGGGTGTAAAGCGGCATAAACACAGCTGTGAAAAGCAGCTAAACCCCATTATAAAAATAAATTACTTTTCAAAACCCGTGAAACAAAGACAGTGAAAGCGAGAGAAATTCTTACAAAATTCGTTCACGGGCTGTGATGCAACCTGGATTGACCATATCTAGACCCACAGCTGATTGAGACATAAGGGTGGACACTCTTGGGGCTGAGAGGTTCGCTGAGGTTGGGTGAGCCAACGCAGACCCTTTCAAGTAATACTGCATGGTACCCATCCCATGGGTCCCAAATCTCCAGGTTCAAGGGCATCTTCCTACGTCGAAAACAGGCATGAGAAACCCAGAAGATGGTACACCGTGTGATCGGGAAAGGTTTCTAAAACGCACCTCATTTCTCATCTCCTTTGCTCGGGTTCACCATTCCAGCCGATTTACTAGCCATCTCCCGCCTTGGAGAATCAGCACCTTTAACCTCCTGTTCCGTACAGGTTGCAATTTGTCCTGAGGATGAACGGGAAGAGGGGGAACCAATGAGAGACTAGCTCTAGGTGTTGGGACAGGCACAGGTCACTCTATTTTCCCATCAGGAAGAAGAATCAAGCACAAGCTCAGCCTGCCCCCCAGAACCAGAAGAGGGCCTGAAGCAATCCTGCGCTTTTGCGGCCAGCTCCCAAAAAAGCGAGTTGAAAAATGGAGCTCAGGGGCACTGCAATTCACAAACCTGCAGAGTTTTAAATGATACCTCTCGTCCACAAATATATTAAGGGAAGGCAACGAAGAGGCTTTGAAAGCAAGGCAGAATTGCAGGAAACAGATTTCAGGAGGTAGATTCGAATCGCCTTGAAAGCACATGAAAAGCGGCAAAACGTGGACAATGATGCCCTTGGCCAAAAAGGGCGTATGCGTTTTTTCCTGAATATATTCAGGAAAAAACGCATACGCCCTTTTTGGCCAACCAAGCAACCTGGAAAGGCCAATCAGCGCTCCAAAGAAGTCTCGCTTCCCAGCGGGCAAAAGGGCCATGGGGAAAAAAGTGTCCAAACCAGAAATGCAGGACCGGCCATGGAGAAATGGGAGCCTTGCTACGCTGATGGGTGGGATGTAAATTGCCAACAGCCACTCTGGAGAAGTGTACGGTGTGTTCTGAAACATCTAAAAAACACAGCTTGGAGAGCATAGGGCACTTCCACTCATGGGCGTATAAATTGGGAAAACTAAAAATCAGCAAGACACAGGCACCCCAAAGTTTAGGGCTGCTCTGTGGACAAGAACCCCCACTTCATTACACCTTAAATATCCTAGGAAAGAGAAAAATGGATAAAGAAGTTGTGGTCCTCATGTACAATGGAATATCACTCAGCCATGAAATCAACGTCATAAGGCTAGTAGCAGCACGATGAGTGGATTTAGGTTCGACGATTCTAAGTGAAATAAGTCACACAGAAAAAGACACTTATCATAAGATATCACTTAGAGTGGGAATGTAAAAACCGCTACACTTGAACTGAATTGCAAAACAGAACAGAGTCCCACGTTTAGGAAACACACTATGGCTGCTGAACGGGAAAGGTGAGGTGGGGTGATGCATAAAACAAGGGTTTCAAATTAGCTCCGATACCGTTCCATAAACCCAATATGTAAGAGACAAGACCTATTCCTTTTTCAGTGAACTGGACTCAACACCCCCTATTCACCGCACAAGAATATATCTGACTAGTAAGAATCTTCAAACCTATGTATTGATATCTCTCTGTAAGTGAGTCAAGGGGGTGTAAAGCGGCATAAACACAGCCGTGAAAAGCAGCTAAACCCCATTATAAAAATAAATTACTTTTCAAAACCCGTGAAACAAAGACAGTGAAAGAGAGAGAAATTCTTACAAAATTCGTTCAGGGGCTGTGGTGCAACCTGGATTGACCATATCTAGACCCACAGCTGATTGCGACATAAGGGTGGACACTCTTGGGGCTGAGAGGTTCGCTGAGGTTGGGTGAGCCAACGCAGACCCTTTCAAGTAATACTGCATGGTACCCATCCCATGGGTCCCAAATCTCCAGGTTCAAGGGCATCTTCCTACGTCGAAAACAGGCATGAGAAACCCAGAAGATGGTACACCGTGTGATCGGGAAAGGTTTCTAAAACGCACCTCATTTCTCATCTCCTTTGCTCGGGTTCGCCATTCCAGCCGATTTACTAGCCATCTCCCTCCTTGGAGAATCAGCACCTTTAACCTCCTGTTCCGTACAGGTTGCAATTTGTCCTGAGGATGAACGGGAAGAGGGGGAACCAATGAGAGACTAGCTCTAGGTGTTGGGACAGGCACAGGTCACTCTATTTTCCCATCAGGAAGAAGAATTAAGCACAAGCTCAGCCTGCCCCCCAGAACCAGAAGAGGGCCTGAAGCAATCCTGCGCTTTTGCGGCCAGCTCCCAAAAAAGCGAGTTGAAAAATGGAGCTCAGGGGCACTGCAATTCACAAACCTGCAGAGTTTTAAATGATACCTCTCGTCCACAAATATATTAAGGGAAGGCAACGAAGAGGCTTTGAAAGCAAGGCAGAATTGCAGGAAACAGATTTCAGGAGGTAGATTCGAATCGCCTTGAAAGCACATGAAAAGCGGCAAAACGTGGACAATGATGCCCTTGGCCAAAAAGGGCGTATGCGTTTTTTCCTGAATATATTCAGGAAAAAACGCATACGCCCTTTTTGGCCAACCAAGCAACCTGGAAAGGCCAATCAGCGCTCCAAAGAAGTCTCGCTTCCCAGCGGGCAAAAGGGCCATGCGGAAAAAAGTGTCCAAACCAGAAATGCAGGACCGGCCATGGAGAAATGGGAGCCTTGCTACGCTGATGGGTGGGATGTAAATTGCCAACAGCCACTCTGGAGAAGTGTACGGTGTGTTCTGAAACATCTAAAAAACACAGCTTGGAGAGCATAGGGCACTTCCACTCATGGGCGTATAAATTGGGAAAACTAAAAATCAGCAAGACACAGGCACCCCAAAGTTTAGGGCTGCTCTGTTGACAAGAACCCCCACTTCATTACACCTTAAATATCCTAGGAAAGCGAAAAGTGGATAAAGAAGTTGTGGTCCTCATGTACAATGGAATATCACTCAGCCATGAAATCCACAACATAAGGCTAGTAGCAGCACGATGAGTGGATTTAGGTACGACGATTCTAAGTGAAATAAGGCACACAGAAAAAGACACTTATCATAAGATATCACTTAGAGAGGGAATGTAAAAACCGCCTACACTTGAACTGAATTACAAAACAGAACAGAGTCACACGTTTAGAAAACACACTATGGCTGCTGAACGGGAAAGGTGAGGTGGGGTGATGCATAAAACAAGGGTTTCAAATTAGCTCCGATACCGTTCCATAAACCCAATATGTAAGAGACAAGACCTATTGCTTTTTCAGTGAACTGGACTCAACACCCCCTAGTCACCGCACAAGAATATATCTGACTAGTAAGAATCTTCAAACCTATGTATTGATATCTCTCTGTAAGTGAGTCAAGGGGGTGTAAAGCGGCATAAACACAGCCGTGAAAAGCAGCTAAACCCCATTATAAAAATAAATTACTTTTCAAAACCCGTGAAACAAAGACAGTGAAAGAGAGAGAAATTCTTACAAAATTCGTTCAGGGGCTGTGATGCAACCTGGATTGACCATATCTAGACCCACAGCTGATTGCGACATAAGGGTGGACACTCTTGGGGCTGAGAGGTTCGCTGAGGTTGGGTGAGCCAACGCAGACCCTTTCAAGTAATACTGCATGGTACCCATCCCATGGGTCCCAAATCTCCAGGTTCAAGGGCATCTTCCTACGTCGAAAACAGGCATGAGAAACCCAGAAGATGGTACACCGTGTGATCGGGAAAGGTTTCTAAAACGCACCTCATTTCTCATCTCCTTTGCTCGGGTTCGCCATTCCAGCCGATTTACTAGCCATCTCCCTCCTTGGAGAATCAGCACCTTTAACCTCCTGTTCCGTACAGGTTGCAATTTGTCCTGAGGATGAACGGGAAGAGGGGGAACTAAAGAGAGACTAGCTCTAGGTGTTGGGACAGGCACAGATCACTCTATTTTCCCATCAGGAAGAAGAATCAAGCACAAGTTCAGCCTGCCCCCCAGAACCAGAAGAGGGCCTGAAGCAATCCTGCGCTTTTGCGGCCAGCTCCCAAAAAAGCGAGTTGAAAAATGGAGCTCAGGGGCACTGCAATTCACAAACCTGCAGAGTTTTAAATGATACCTCTTGTCCACAAATATATTAAGGGAAGGCAACGAAGAGGCTTTGAAAGCAAGGCAGAATTGCAGGAAACAGATTTCAGGAGGTAGATTCGAATCGCCTTGAAAGCACATGAAAAGCGGCAAAACGTGGACAATGATGCCCTTGGCCAAAAAGGGCGTATGCGTTTTTTCCTGAATATATTCAGGAAAAAACGCATACGCCCTTTTTGGCCAACAAAGCAACCTGGAAAGGCCAATCAGCGCTCCAAAGAAGTCTCGCTTCCCAGCGGGCAAAAGGGCCATGGGGAAAAAAGTGTCCAAACCAGAAATGCAGGACCGGCCATGGAGAAATGGGAGCCTTGCTACGCTGATGGGTGGGATGTAAATTGCCAACAGGCACTCCGGAGAAGTGTACGGTGTGTTCTGAAACATCTAAAAACACAGCTTGGAGAGCATAGGGCACTTCCACTCATGGGCGTATAAATTGGGAAAACTAAAAATCAGCAAGACACAGGCACCCCAAAGTTTAGGGCTGCTCTGTTGACAAGAACCGCCACTTCATTACACCTTAAATATCCTAGGAAAGAGAAAAATGGATAAAGAAGTTGTGGTCCTCATGCACAATGGAATATCACTCAGCCATGAAATCAACGTCATAAGGCTAGTAGCAGCACGATGAGTGGATTTAGGTACGACGATTCTAAGTGAAATAAGTCACACAGAAAAAGACACTTATCATAAGATATCACTTAGAGAGGGAATGTAAAAACCGCTACACTTGAACTGAATTGCAAAACAGAACAGAGTCACACGTTTAGGAAACACACTATGGCTGCTGAACGGGAAAGGTGAGGTGGGGTGATGCATAAAACAAGGGTTTCAAATTAGCTCCGATACCGTTCCATAATCCCAATATGTAAGAGACAAGACCTATTCCTTTTTCAGTGAACTGGACTCAACACCCCCTATTCACCGCACAAGAATATATCTGACTAGTAAGAATCTTCAAACCTATGTATTGATATCTCTCTGTAAGTGAGTCAAGGGGGTGTAAAGCGGCATAAACACAGCCGTGAAAAGCAGCTAAACCCCATTATAAAAATAAATTACTTTTCAAAACCCGTGAAACAAAGACAGTGAAAGCGAGAGAAATTCTTACAAAATTCGTTCACGGGCTGTGATGCAACCTGGATTGACCATATCTAGACCCACAGCTGATTGAGACATAAGGGTGGACACTCTTGGGGCTGAGAGGTTCGGTGAGGTTGGGTGAGCCAACGCAGACCCTTTCAAGTAATACTGCATGGTACCCATCCCATGGGTCCCAAATCTCCAGGTTCAAGGGCATCTTCCTACGTCGAAAACAGGCATGAGAAACCCAGAAGATGGTACACCGTGTGATCGGGAAAGGTTTCTAAAACGCACCTCATTTCTCATCTCCTTTGCTCGGGTTCGCCATTCCAGCCGATTTACTAGCCATCTCCCTCCTTGGAGAATCAGCACCTTTAACCTCCTGTTCCGTACAGGTTGCAATTTGTCCTGAGGATGAACGGGAAGAGGGGGAACCAATGAGAGACTAGCTCTAGGTGTTGGGACAGGCACAGGTCACTCTATTTTCCCATCAGGAAGAAGAATCAAGCACAAGCTCAGCCTGCCCCCCAGAACCAGAAGAGGGCCTGAAGCAATCCTGCGCTTTTGCGGCCAGCTCCCAAAAAAGCGAGTTGAAAAATGGAGCTCAGGGGCACTGCAATTCACAAACCTGCAGAGTTTTAAATGATACCTCTCGTCCACAAATATATTAAGGGAAGGCAACGAAGAGGCTTTGAAAGCAAGGCAGAATTGCAGGAAACAGATTTCAGGAGGTAGATTCGAATCGCCTTGAAAGCACATGAAAAGCGGCAAAACGTGGACAATGATGCCCTTGGCCAAAAAGGGCGTATGCGTTTTTTCCTGAATATATTCAGGAAAAAACGCATACGCCCTTTTTGGCCAACCAAGCAACCTGGAAAGGCCAATCAGCGCTCCAAAGAAGTCTCGCTTCCCAGCGGGCAAAAGGGCCATGCGGAAAAAAGTGTCCAAACCAGAAATGCAGGACCGGCCATGGAGAAATGGGAGCATTGCTACGCTGATGGGTGGGATGTAAATTGCCAACAGGCACTCCGGAGAAGTGTACGGTGTGTTCTGAAACATCTAAAAACACAGCTTGGAGAGCATAGGGCACTTCCACTCATGGGCGTATAAATTGGGAAAACTAAAAATCAGCAAGACACAGGCACCCCAAAGTTTAGGGCTGCTCTGTTGACAAGAACCCCCACTTCATTACACCTTAAATATCCTAGGAAAGAGAAAAATGGATAAAGAAGTTGTGGTCCTCATGTACAATGGAATATCACTCAGCCATGAAATCAACGTCATAAGGCTAGTAGCAGCACGATGAGTGGATTTAGGTACGACGATTCTAAGTGAAATAAGTCACACAGAAAAAGACACTTATCATAAGATATCACTTAGAGAGGGAATGTAAAAACCGCTACACTTGA
This sequence comes from Balaenoptera acutorostrata, assembly GCF_949987535.1. Lineage (NCBI taxonomy): Eukaryota > Metazoa > Chordata > Mammalia > Artiodactyla > Balaenopteridae > Balaenoptera > Balaenoptera acutorostrata. The sequence goes on from NW_026646727.1 coordinate 201,013, forward strand.
ACTGAATTGCAAAACAGAACAGAGTCACACGTTTAGGAAACACACTATGGCTGCTGAACGGGAAAGGTGAGGTGGGGTGATGCATAAAACAAGGGTTTCAAATTAGCTCCGATACCGTTCCATAATCCCAATATGTAAGAGACAAGACCTATTCCTTTTTCAGTGACCTGGACTCAACACCCCCTATTCACCGCAAAAGAATATATCTGACTAGTAAGAATCTTCAAACCTATGTATTGATATCTCTCTGTAAGTGAGTCAAGGGGGTGTAAAGCGGCATAAACACAGCCGTGAAAAGCAGCTAAACCCCATTATAAAAATAAATTACTTTTCAAAACCCGTGAAACAAAGACAGTGAAAGCGAGAGAAATTCTTACAAAATTCGTTCACGGGCTGTGATGCAACCTGGATTGACCATATCTAGACCCACAGCTGATTGAGACATAAGGGTGGACACTCTTGGGGCTGAGAGGTTCGGTGAGGTTGGGTGAGCCAACGCAGACCCTTTCAAGTAATACTGCATGGTACCCATCCCATGGGTCCCAAATCTCCAGGTTCAAGGGCATCTTCCTACGTCGAAAACAGGCATGAGAAACCCAGAAGATGGTACACCGTGTGATCGGGAAAGGTTTCTAAAACGCACCTCATTTCTCATCTCCTTTGCTCGGGTTCGCCATTCCAGCCGATTTACTAGCCATCTCCCTCCTTGGAGAATCAGCACCTTTAACCTCCTGTACCGTACAGGTTGCAATTTGTCCTGAGGATGAAGGGGAAGAGGGGGAACCAATGAGAGACTAGCTCTAGGTGTTGGGACAGGCACAGGTCACTCTATTTTCCCATCAGGAAGAAGAATTAAGCACAAGCTCAGCCTGCCCCCCAGAACCAGAAGAGGGCCTGAAGCAATCCTGCGCTTTTGCGGCCGGCTCCCAAAAAAGCGAGTTGAAAAATGGAGCTCAGGGGCACTGCAATTCACAAACCTGCAGAGTTTTAAATGATACCTCTCGTCCACAAATATATTAAGGGAAGGCAACGAAGAGGCTTTGAAAGCAAGGCAGAATTGCAGGAAACAGATTTCAGGAGGTAGATTCGAATCGCCTTGAAAGCACATGAAAAGCAGCAAAACGTGGACAATGATGCCCTTGGCCAAAAAGGGCGTATGCGTTTTTTCCTGAATATATTCAGGAAAAAACGCATACGCCCTTTTTGGCCAACCAAGCAACCTGGAAAGGCCAATCAGCGCTCCAAAGAAGTCTCGCTTCCCAGCGGGCAAAAGGGCCATGCGGAAAAAAGTGTCCAAACCAGAAATGCAGGACCGGCCATGGAGAAATGGGAGCCTTGCTACGCTGATGGGTGGGATGTAAATTGCCAACAGCCACTCTGGAGAAGTGTACGGTGTGTTCTGAAACATCTAAAAAACACAGCTTGGAGAGCATAGGGCACTTCCACTCATGGGCGTATAAATTGGGAAAACTAAAAATCAGCAGACACAGGCACCCCAAAGTTTAGGGCTGCTCTGTGGACAAGAACCCCCACTTCATTACACCTTAAATATCGTAGGAAAGAGAAAAATGGATAAAGAAGTTGTGGTCCTCATGTACAATGGAATACCACTCAGCCATGAAATCAACGTCATAAGGCTAGTAGCAGCACGATCAGTGGATTTAGGTTCGACGATTCTAAGTGAAATAAGTCACACAGAAAAAGACACTTATCATAAGATATCACTTAGAGAGGGAATGTAAAAACCGCTACACTTGAACTGAATTGCAAAACAGAACAGAGTCACACGTTTAGGAAACACACTATGGCTGCTGAACGGGAAAGGTGAGGTGGGGTGATGCATAAAACAAGGGTTTCAAATTAGCTCAGATACCGTTCCATAAACCCAATATGTAGTAGACAAGAACTACTCCTTGCTCAGTGAACTGGACTCAACACCCCCTATTCACCACACAAGATTATATCTGACTAGTAAGAATCTTCAAACCTATGTATTGATATCTCTCTGTAAGTGAGTCAAGGGGGTGTAAAGCGGCATAAACACAGCCGTGAAAAGCAGCTAAACCCCATTATAAAAATAAATTACTTTTCAAACCCGTGAAACAAAGACAGTGAAAGCGAGAGAAATTCTTACAAAATTCGTTCACGGGCTGTGATGCAACCTGGATTGACCATATCTAGACCCACAGCTGATTGAGACATAAGGGTGGACACTCTTGGGGCTGAGAGGTTCGGTGAGGTTGGGTGAGCCAACGCAGACCCTTTCAAGTAATACTGCATGGTACCCATCCCATGGGTCCCAAATCTCCAGGTTCAAGGGCATCTTCCTACGTCGAAAACAGGCATGAGAAACCCAGAAGATGGTACACCGTGTGATCGGGAAAGGTTTCTAAAACGCACCTCATTTCTCATCTCCTTTGCTCGGGTTCGCCATTCCAGCCGATTTACTAGCCATCTCCCTCCTTGGAGAATCAGCACCTTTAACCTCCTGTTCCGTACAGGTTGCAATTTGTCCTGAGGATGAACGGGAAGAGGGGGAACCAATGAGAGACTAGCTCTAGGTGTTGGGACAGGCACAGGTCACTCTATTTTCCCATCAGGAAGAAGAATCAAGCACAAGCTCAGCCTGCCCCCCAGAACCAGAAGAGGGCCTGAAGCAATCCTGCGCTTTTGCGGCCAGCTCCCAAAAAGCGAGTTGAAAAATGGAGCTCAGGGGCACTGCAATTCACAAACCTGCAGAGTTTTAAATGATACCTCTCGTCCACAAATATATTAAGGGAAGGCAACGAAGAGGCTTTGAAAGCAAGGCAGAATTGCAGGAAACAGATTTCAGGAGGTAGATTCGAATCGCCTTGAAAGCACATGAAAAGCGGCAAAACGTGGACAATGATGCCCTTGGCCAAAAAGGGCGTATGCGTTTTTTCCTGAATATATTCAGGAAAAAACGCATACGCCCTTTTTGGCCAACCAAGCAACCTGGAAAGGCCAATCAGCGCTCCAAAGAAGTCTCGCTTCCCAGCGGGCAAAAGGGCCATGCGGAAAAAAGTGTCCAAACCAGAAATGCAGGACCGGCCATGGAGAAATGGGAGCATTGCTACGCTGATGGGTGGGATGTAAATTGCCAACAGGCACTCCGGAGAAGTGTACGGTGTGTTCTGAAACATCTAAAAACACAGCTTGGAGAGCATAGGGCACTTCCACTCATGGGCGTATAAATTGGGAAAACTAAAAATCAGCAAGACACAGGCACCCCAAAGTTTAGGGCTGCTCTGTTGACAAGAACCCCCACTTCATTACACCTTAAATATCCTAGGAAAGAGAAAAATGGATAAAGAAGTTGTGGTCCTCATGTACAATGGAATATCACTCAGCCATGAAATCAACGTCATAAGGCTAGTAGCAGCACGATGAGTGGATTTAGGTACGACGATTCTAAGTGAAATAAGTCACACAGAAAAAGACACTTATCATAAGATATCACTTAGAGAGGGAATGTAAAAACCGCTACACTTGAACTGAATTGCAAAACAGAACAGAGTCACACGTTTAGGAAACACACTATGGCTGCTGAACGGGAAAGGTGAGGTGGGGTGATGCATAAAACAAGGGTTTCAAATTAGCTCCGATACCGTTCCATAATCCCAATATGTAAGAGACAAGACCTATTCCTTTTTCAGTGACCTGGACTCAACACCCCCTATTCACCGCAAAAGAATATATCTGACTAGTAAGAATCTTCAAACCTATGTATTGATATCTCTCTGTAAGTGAGTCAAGGGGGTGTAAAGCGGCATAAACACAGCCGTGAAAAGCAGCTAAACCCCATTATAAAAATAAATTACTTTTCAAAACCCGTGAAACAAAGACAGTGAAAGCGAGAGAAATTCTTACAAAATTCGTTCACGGGCTGTGATGCAACCTGGATTGACCATATCTAGACCCACAGCTGATTGAGACATAAGGGTGGACACTCTTGGGGCTGAGAGGTTCGGTGAGGTTGGGTGAGCCAACGCAGACCCTTTCAAGTAATACTGCATGGTACCCATCCCATGGGTCCCAAATCTCCAGGTTCAAGGGCATCTTCCTACGTCGAAAACAGGCATGAGAAACCCAGAAGATGGTACACCGTGTGATCGGGAAAGGTTTCTAAAACGCACCTCATTTCTCATCTCCTTTGCTCGGGTTCGCCATTCCAGCCGATTTACTAGCCATCTCCCTCCTTGGAGAATCAGCACCTTTAACCTCCTGTACCGTACAGGTTGCAATTTGTCCTGAGGATGAAGGGGAAGAGGGGGAACCAATGAGAGACTAGCTCTAGGTGTTGGGACAGGCACAGGTCACTCTATTTTCCCATCAGGAAGAAGAATTAAGCACAAGCTCAGCCTGCCCCCCAGAACCAGAAGAGGGCCTGAAGCAATCCTGCGCTTTTGCGGCCGGCTCCCAAAAAAGCGAGTTGAAAAATGGAGCTCAGGGGCACTGCAATTCACAAACCTGCAGAGTTTTAAATGATACCTCTCGTCCACAAATATATTAAGGGAAGGCAACGAAGAGGCTTTGAAAGCAAGGCAGAATTGCAGGAAACAGATTTCAGGAGGTAGATTCGAATCGCCTTGAAAGCACATGAAAAGCAGCAAAACGTGGACAATGATGCCCTTGGCCAAAAAGGGCGTATGCGTTTTTTCCTGAATATATTCAGGAAAAAACGCATACGCCCTTTTTGGCCAACCAAGCAACCTGGAAAGGCCAATCAGCGCTCCAAAGAAGTCTCGCTTCCCAGCGGGCAAAAGGGCCATGCGGAAAAAAGTGTCCAAACCAGAAATGCAGGACCGGCCATGGAGAAATGGGAGCCTTGCTACGCTGATGGGTGGGATGTAAATTGCCAACAGCCACTCTGGAGAAGTGTACGGTGTGTTCTGAAACATCTAAAAAACACAGCTTGGAGAGCATAGGGCACTTCCACTCATGGGCGTATAAATTGGGAAAACTAAAAATCAGCAAGACACAGGCACCCCAAAGTTTAGGGCTGCTCTGTGGACAAGAACCCCCACTTCATTACACCTTAAATATCGTAGGAAAGAGAAAAATGGATAAAGAAGTTGTGGTCCTCATGTACAATGGAATACCACTCAGCCATGAAATCAACGTCATAAGGCTAGTAGCAGCACGATCAGTGGATTTAGGTTCGACGATTCTAAGTGAAATAAGTCACACAGAAAAAGACACTTATCATAAGATATCACTTAGAGAGGGAATGTAAAAACCGCTACACTTGAACTGAATTGCAAAACAGAACAGAGTCACACGTTTAGGAAACACACTATGGCTGCTGAACGGGAAAGGTGAGGTGGGGTGATGCATAAAACAAGGGTTTCAAATTAGCTCAGATACCGTTCCATAAACCCAATATGTAGTAGACAAGAACTACTCCTTGCTCAGTGAACTGGACTCAACACCCCCTATTCACCACACAAGATTATATCTGACTAGTAAGAATCTTCAAACCTATGTATTGATATCTCTCTGTAAGTGAGTCAAGGGGGTGTAAAGCGGCATAAACACAGCCGTGAAAAGCAGCTAAACCCCATTATAAAAATAAATTACTTTTCAAAACCCGTGAAACAAAGACAGTGAAAGAGAGAGAAATTCTTACACATTTCGTTCAGGGGCTGTGATGCAACCTGGATTGACCATATCTAGACCCACAGCTGATTGAGACATAAGGGTGGACACTCTTGGGGCTGAGAGGTTTGGTGAGGTTGGGTGAGCCAACGCAGACCCTTTAAAGTAATACTGCATGGTACCCATCCCATGGGTCCCAAATCTCCAGGTTCAAGGGCATCTTCCTACATCGAAAACATGCATGAGAAGCCCAGAAGATGGTACACCGTGTGATCGGGAAAGGTTTCTAAAACGCACCTCATTTCTCATCTCCTTGTGCTCGGGTTCGCCATTCCAGCCGATTTACTAGCCATCTCCCTCCTTGGAGAATCAGCACCTTTAACCTCCTGTTCCGTACAGGTTGCAATTTATCCTGAGGATGAACGGGAAGAGGGCGAACCAATGAGAGACTAGCTCTAGGTGTTGGGACAGGCACAGGTCACTCTATTTTCCCATCAGGAAGAAGAATTAACCACAAGCTCAGCCTGCACCCCAGAACCAGAAGAGGGCCTGAAGCAATCCTGCACTTTTGCGGCCAGCTCCCAAAAAAGCGAGTTGTAAAATGGAGCTCAGGGGCACTGCAATTCACAAACCTGCAGAGTTATAAATGATAACTCTCGTCCACAAATATATTGAGGGAAGGCAACGAAGAGGATTTGAAAGCAAGGCAGAATTGCAGGAAACAGATTTCAGGAGGCAGATTCGAATCGCCTTGAAAGCCCAAGAAAAGAGGCAGAAGGTGGACAGTGATGCTCTTGGCCAAAAAGGGCGTATGCGTTTTTTCCTGAATATATTCAGGAAAAAACGCATACGCCCTTTTTGGCCAACCAAGCAACCTGGAAATGCAAATCAGCGCTCCAAAGAAGTCTCGCTTCCCAGCGGGCAAAAGGGCCATGCGGAAAAAAGTGTCCAAACCAGAAATGCAGGACCGGCCATGGAGAAATGGGAGCCTTGCTACGCTGATGGGCGGGATGTAAATTGCCAACAGCCACTCTGGAGAAGTGTACGGTGGGTCCTGAAACATCTAAAAAACAGAGCTTGGAGAGCATAGGGCACTTCCACTCATGGGCGTATAAATTGGGAAACTAAAAATCAGCAAGACACAGTCACCCCAATGTTTAGGGCTGCTCTGTTGACAAGAACCCCCACTTCATTACACCTTAAATATCCTAGGAAATAGAAAAATGGATAAAGAAGTTGAGGTCCTCATGTACAACGGAATATCACTCAGCCATGAAATCAACGTCATAAGGCTAGTAGCAGCACGATGAGTGGATTTAGGTCCGACGATTCTAAGTGAAATAAGTCACACAGAAAAAGACACTTATCATAAGATATCACTTCTAGAGGGAATGTAAAAACCGATACACTTGAACTGAATTGCAAAACAGAACAGAGTCTCACGTTTAGGAAACACACTATGGCTGCTGAACGGGAAAGGTGAGCTGGGGTGATGCATAAAACAAGGGTTTCAAATTAGCTCAGATACCGTTCAATAAACCCAATATGTAATAGACAAGACCTACTCCTTGCTCAGTGAACTGGACTCAACACCCCCTATTCACCACACAAGAATATATCTGACTAGTAAGAATCTTCAAACCTATATATTGATATCTCTCTGTAAGTGAGTCAAGGGGGTGTAAAGCGGCATAAACACAGCCGAGAAAAGCAGCTAAACCCCATTATAAAAATAAACTACTTTTCAAAACCCGTGAAACAAAGACAATGAAAGAGAGAGAAATTCTTACAAAATACATTCTGTGGCTGTGATGCAACCTGGATTGACCATATCTAGACCCACAGCTGATTGAGACATAGGGTGGACACTCTTGGGGCTGAGAGGTTTGATGAGGTTGGGTGAGCCAACGCAGATCCTTTAAAATAATACTGCATGGTACCATCCCATGGGTCCCAAATCTCCAGGTACAAGGGCATCTTCCTACATCGAAAACATGCAAGAGAAGCTCAGAAGATGGTACACCGTGTGATCGGGAAAGGTTTCTAAAACGCACCTCATTTCTCATCTCCTGTGCTCGGGTTCGCCATTCCAGCCTCTTTACTAGCCATCTCCCTCCTCGGAGAATCAGCACCTTTAACCTCCTGTTCCGTACAGGTTGCAATTTGTCCTGAGGATGAACGGGAAGAGGGGGAACCAATGAGCGACTAGCTCTAGGGGTTGGGACAAGCACAGGTCACTCTATTTTCCCATCAGGAAGAAGAATTAACCACAAGCTCAGCCTGCCCCCCAGAACCAGAAGAGGGCCTGAAGCCATCCTGCACTTTTGCGGCCAGCTCCCAAAAAACCGACTGGAAAAATGGAGCTCAGGGGCACTGCAATTCACAAACCTGCAGAGTTATAAATGATAACTCTCGTCCACAAATATATTGAGGGAAGGCAACGAAGAGGCTTTAAAAGCAAGGCAGAATTGCAGGAAACAGATTTCAGGAGGTAGATTCGAATCGCCTTGAAAGCACATGAAAAGCGGCAAAACGTGGACAATGATGCCCTTGGCCAAAAAGGGCATATGCGTGTTTTCCTGAATATATTCAGGAAAACACGCATACGCCCTTTTGGGCCAACCAGGCAACCTGGAAAGGCAAATCAGCGCTCCAAAGAAGTCTCGCTTCCCAGCGGGCAAAAGGGCCATGCGGAAAAAAGTGTCCAAACCAGAAATGCAGGACCGGCCATGGAGAAATGGGAGCCTTGCTACGCTGATGGGCGGGATGTAAATTGCCAACAGCCACTCTGGAGAAGTGTACGGTGGGTCCTGAAACATCTAAAAAACACAGCTTGGAGAGCATAGGGCGCTTCCTCTCATGGGCGTATAAATTGGGAAAACTAAGAATCAGCAAGACACAGGCACCCCAAAGTTTAGGGCTGCTCTGTTGACAAAAACCCCCACTTCATTTCACCTTAAATATCCTAGGAAAGAGAAAAGTGGATAAAGAAGTTGTGGTCCTCATGTACAATGGAATATCCCTCAGCCAGGAAATCCACGTCATAAGGCTAGTAGCAGCACGATGAGTGGATTTAGGTACGACGATTCTAAGTGAAATAAGTCACACAGAGAAAGACACTTATCATAAGATATCCCTTAGAGAGGGAATGTAAAAACCGCTACACTTGAACTGAGTTACAAAACAGAACAGAGTCACACGTTTAGAAAACACACTATGGCTGCTGAACGGGAAAGGTGAGCTGGGGTGATGCATAAAACAAGGGTTTCAAATTATCTCAGATACCGTTCCATAAACCCAATATGTAGTAGACAAGACCTACTCCTTGCTCAGTGAACTGGACTCAACACCCCCTATTCACCACACAAGAATATATCTGACTAGTAAGAATCTTCAAACCTATGTATTGATATCTCTCTGTAAGTGAGTCAAGGGGGTGTAAAGCGCCATAAACACAGCCGTGAAAAGCAGCTAAACCCCATTATAAAAATAAATTACTTTTCAAAACCCGTGAAACAAAGACAGTGAAAGAGAGAGAAATTCTTACACATTTCGTTCAGGGGCTGTGATGCAACCTGGATTGACCATATCTAGACCCACAGCTGATTGAGACATAAGGGTGGACACTTTTGGGGCTGAGAGGTTTGGTGAGGTTGGGTGAGCCAACGCAGACCCTTTAAAGTAATACTGCATGGTACCCATCCCATGGGTCCCAAATCTCCAGGTTCAAGGGAATCTTCCTACATCGAAAACATGCATGAGAAACCCAGAAGATGGTACACCGTGTGATCGGGAAAGGTTTCTAAAACGCACCTCATTTCTCATCTCCTTTGCTCGGGTTCGCCATTCCAGCCGCTTTACTAGCCATCTCCCTCCTTGGAGAATCAGCACCTTTAACCTCCTGTTCCGTACAGGTTGCAATTTGTCCTGAGGATGAACGGGAAGAGGGCGAACCAATGAGAGACTAGCTCTAGGTGTTGGGACAGGCACAGGTCACTCTATTTTCCCATCAGGAAGAAGAATTAACCACAAGCTCAGCCTGCCCCCCCAGAACCAGAAGAGGGCCTGAAGCAATCCTGCACTTTTGCGGCCAGCTCCCAAAAAAGCGAGTTGAAAAATGGAGCTCATGGGCACTGCAATTCACAAACCTACAGAGTTAAAAATGATAACTCTCGTCCACAAATATATTGAGGGAAGGCAACGAAGAGGATTTGAAAGCAAGGCAGAATTGCAGGAAACAGATTTCAGGAGGTAGATTCGAATCGCCTTGAAAGCACATGAAAAGCGGCAAAACGTGGACAACGATGCCCTTGGCCAAAAAGGGCGTATGCGTTTTTTCCTGAATATATTCAGGAAAAAACGCATACGCCCTTTTTGGCCAACCAAGCAATCTGGAAAGGCAAATCAGCGCTCCAAAGAAGTCTCGCTTCCCATCGGGCAAAAGGGCCATGCGGAAAAATGTGTCAAAACCAGAAATGCAGGACCGGCCATGGAGAAATGGGAGCCTTACTACGCTGATGGGTGGGATGTAAATTGCCAACAGCCACTCTGGAGAAGTGTACGGTGTGTCCTGAGACATCTAAAAAACACAGCTTAGAGAGTATAGGGCACTTCCACTCATGGGCGTATAAATTGGGAAAACTAAAATCAGCAAGACACAGGCACCCCAAAGTTTAGGGCTGCTCTGTTGACAAACACCCCCACTTCATTACACCTTAAATATCCTAGGAAAGAGAAAACTGGATAAAGAAGTTGTGGTCCTCATGTACAATGGAATATCACTCAGCCATGAAATCAACGTCATAAGGCTAGTAGCAGCACGATGAGTGGATTTAGGTCCGACGATTCTAAGTGAAATAAGTCACACAGAAAAAGACACTTATCATAAGATATCACTTAGAGAGGGAATGTAAAAACCGCTACACTTGAACTGAATTACAAAACAGAACAGAATCACACGTTTAGAAAACATACTATGGCTGCTGAACGGGAAAGGTGAGGTGGGGTGTTGCATAAAACAAGGGTTTCAAATTAGCTCAGATACCGTGCCATAAACCCAATATGTAATAAAAAAGACCTACTCCTTACTCAGTGAACTGGACTCAACACCCCCCATTCACCGCACAGGAATATGTCTGACTAGTAAGAATCTTTAAACCTATGTACTGATATCTCTCTGTAAGTGAGTCAAGGGGGTGTAAAGCGGCATAAACACAGCCGTGAAAAGCAGCTAAACCCCATTATAAAAATAAATTACTTTTCAAAACCCGTGAAACAAAGACAGTGAAAGAGAGAGAAATTCTTACAAAATTCGTTCAGGGGCTGTGATGCCACCTGGATTGACCAAATCTAGACCCACAGCTGATTGAGACATAAGGGTGGACACTCTTGGGGCTGAGAGGTTCGGTGAGGTTGGGTGAGCCAACGCAGACCCTTTAAAGTAATACTGCATGGTACCCATCCCATGGGTCCCAAATCTCCAGGTTCAAGGGCATCTTCCTACGTCGAAAACATGCATGAGAAACCCAGAAGATGGTACACCGTGTGATCGGGAAAGGTTTCTAAAACGCACCTCATTTCTCATCTCCTTTGCTCGGGTTCGCCATTCCAGCCGATTTACTAGCCATCTCCCTCCTTGGAGAATCAGCACCTTTAACCTCCTGTTCCGTACAGGTTGCAATTTGTCCTGAGGATGAACGGGAAGAGGGCGAACCAATGAGAGACTAGCTCTAGGTGTTGGGACAGGCACAGGTCACTCTATTTTCCCATCAGGAAGAAGAATTAACCACAAGCTCAGCCTGCCCCCCCAGAACCAGAAGAGGGCCTGAAGCAATCCTGCACTTTTGCGGCCAGCTCCCAAAAAAGCGAGTTGAAAAATGGAGCTCATGGGCACTGCAATTCACAAACCTACAGAGTTAAAAATGATAACTCTCGTCCACAAATATATTGAGGGAAGGCAACGAAGAGGATTTGAAAGCAAGGCAGAATTGCAGGAAACAGATTTCAGGAGGTAGATTCGAATCGCCTTGAAAGCACATGAAAAGCGGCAAAACGTGGACAACGATGCCCTTGGCCAAAAAGGGCGTATGCGTTTTTTCCTGAATATATTCAGGAAAAAACGCATACGCCCTTTTTGGCCAACCAAGCAATCTGGAAAGGCAAATCAGCGCTCCAAAGAAGTCTCGCTTCCCATCGGGCAAAAGGGCCATGCGGAAAAATGTGTCAAAACCAGAAATGCAGGACCGGCCATGGAGAAATGGGAGCCTTGCTATGCTGATGGGCGGGATGTAAATTGCCAACAGCCACTCTGGAGAAGTGTATGATGTGTCCTGAAACATCTAAAAAACACAGCTTAGAGAGCATAGGGCACTTCCACTCATGGGTGTATAAATTGGGAAAACTAAAAATCAGCAAGAGACAGGCACCCCAAAGTTTAGGGCTCCTCTGTTGACAAGAACCTCCTCTTCGGAACACCTTTTAATATCCCAGGAAAGTGAAAAATGGATAAGAAATTTTCGTACTTATGTACAATAGAATATCACTCAGCCATGAAATCAATGTCATAAGGCTAGGAGCAGCAAGATGAGTCATTTAGGTACTATGATTCTAAGTGAAATAAGTCACGCAGAAAAGGACACTTATCATAAGATATCACTTATAGAGGGAATGTAAAAACCGCTATACTTGTACTGAATTACAAAACAGAACAGAGTCACTCATTTAGAAAACATAGTATGGCTGCTTAACTGTAAAGGTGAGGTGGCGTGATGCATAAAACAAGGGTTTCAAATTAGCTCACATACCGTTCCATAAACCCAATATATAATAGACAAGACCTACTCCTTGCCCAGTGAACTGGACTGAACACCCCCTATCACCACACGAGAATATATCTGACTAGTAAGAATCTTCAAACCTATGTATTGATATCTCTCTGTAAGTGAGTCAAGTGGGTGTAAAGCGGCATAAACACAGCAGTGAAAAGCAGCTAAACCCCATTATAAAAATAAACTACTTTTAAATACCCATGAAACAAAGACAGTGAAAGAGAGAGAAATTCTCACACAATTCATTCAGGGGCTGTGATGCAACCTGGACAGACCACATCTAGACCTACAGCTGGATGAGACATAAGGCTGGACACTCTTGGGGCTGACAGGATTGGTGAGGTTGGGTGAGCAATCGCAGACCCTTTAAAGTAATACTGCCTGGTACTCATTCCATGAGTCCCAAATCTCCAGGTTCAACGGAATCTTCCTACACCAAAAATATGCATGGGAAACCCAGAGAATGGTACATCATGTGATCGAGAAAGGTTTCTAAAAGGCACCTCATTTCTCATCTCCTGATGCTCTGTATTGCCATTCCTGCCACTTTACTAACAATCTCCCCACTTGGAGAATCTGCACCTTTCACCCCCTGTTTCATCCAGGTTGCAAATTGCCGTGAGGATGAACGGGAATCGGGGGAACCAATGAGAGACTAGCTCTAAGTGTTGGTAAATGCACAGGTCACTCTAATTTCCCAACAGGAAGAAGAATTAAATGCAGCCTTGGCCTGCTCCCTAGAACCAGAATAGGGCCTGAAGCAATCCCGCGGATTTGCGGCCAGCTCCCAAAAAGCGAGTTGAAAAATAGAGTTCACGGTCACTGCAATTCACAAACCTGCAGAGTTATAAATGATAACTCTCGTCCAAAAATATATTGAAGGAAGGCAGCGAAGAGGATTTCAAAGCAAGGGAAAATTGCAGGAAACTGATTTCAGGAGGTAGATACGAATCGCCCCTAAAGCACATGAAAAGCTTCAAAACGTCGAAAACGGTGCACTTGTCCCAAAAGGGCGTATGCGTTTTTTCCTGAATATATACAGGAAAAAACGCATACGCCCTTTTGGGCCAACCAAGCAAGCTGTAAATGCAAATCAGCACTACAAAGAAGTCTCACTTCCCATCGGTCAAAAGCGTCATCCTAAAAAAGTTTAAAAACCAGAAATGCAGGACAGGCCATGGAGAAATGAGAACCTCGTTACGCTCTTGGGCGGGATGAAAATTGCCAACAGCCTCTGTGGAGAAGTGTATGGTTTGTCCTGAAACATCTAGGAAACAGCTTAGAGAGCATAGGGCACTTCCACTCATGGCTGTATAACTTGGGAAAACTAAAAATCAGCAAGACACAGGCACCCCAAATTTTAGGGCTGCTCTGTTTTCAAGAACCTCCACTTCGGTACACCTTAAATATCCCAGGAAAGAGGAAAATGGATAAAGAAGTTGTGGTACTTATGTACAATGGAATATGACTCATCCATGAAATCAATGTCCTAAGGCTACTAGCAGCATGATGAGTGGATGTAGGTACGATGATTCTAAGTGAAATAAGTCACACAGAAAAAGACACTTATCAAAAGGTATCACTTATAGAGGGATTGTAAAAACCGTTACACTTGAACTGAATTACAAAACAGAACAGAATCACACATTTAGAAAACACACTATGGCTGCTTAACGGGAAAGGTGAGGTGGGGTGATGCATGAAACAAGGGTTTCAAATTAGCTCAGATACCGTTCCATAAACCCAATATGTAATAGACAAGACCTACTCCTTGCTCACTGAACTGGACTCAACACCCCCTATTCACCGCACAAGACTATATCTGACTAGTAAGAATCTTAAACCCTATGTATTGATATCTCTCTGTAAGTGAGTCAAGTGGGTGTAAAGCGGCATAAACACAGCAGTGAAAAGCAGCTAAACCCCATTATAAAAATAAACTACTTTTAAATACCCATGAAACAAAGACGTTGAAAGACAGAGAAATTCTCACACAATTCATTCAGGGGCTGTGATGCAACCTAGATTGACCATATCTAGATCCACAGCTGGATGAGACATAAGGGTGGACACTTTTGGGGCTGAAGGCTCCTTCCCTAGTTACCAGATTGGGGAATGTGGAAAGGCTGCCGCCCTCCGGCCGTTACCTGCCAAAGCAGCTTTCAAATCTGTGCTAATGGTCACTTCATATGAACAAGTACTTCAGGGCTGTAAATGAAACCTGCCTTCAAAATGTCTTGAGGGAGATAATGGCCAAAAATTTTCAAAATGTGACACTTACTTTAATAAAACACTTTGAAGAACTAAGCTGTAATCACAGTTTGATAAATAGAAAGGGCATGCTTTAAAGCTCAATTTCAACAGATTTTGGGACACATGCAAATTCAACCACAGAGAGGTATCAGCTCGCACCTGTTAGAATAACCATCAGCAAGAAAACTACAAACAATAAATATTGAAGGTGTTTTGGAGAAATGCATACCCTCAATTTTAAGTGGGACGTAACCTGGAAAGAGCCACCAATGAGAACTGAATGGTGGTGCCTTTAAAACGTACACACTGAGCTACCATATGATACAGCAAGCCCACTCCTTGGCCTATAACATAAGATAGAACTGGAAAGACACAGCCAAGCAAATATGCATTGCAGCAGTATTACAATAGCCAAGACATGGAGGCAACCAGAAAGTCCATCAAGAGGTGCGTGGCCAAAGAAGAACTGGTACACGTACAGATGGAATATTAGCCAGGGAAAAAAATGAAACAATGCCATTTACAGCACCATGTATGATTCTTGAGGTAATCAGGCAAATTGTACTAAGTCAGAAAGCCAAAGACACATATCCTATAATATCACTTATAGGTCTTAGCTAAAAATTCATACCAATGAAGATATTTCCACAGAGAAATGCAATCACAGATTCATTAAACAAACTTATGGTTCACCAAATGGAAAGGTGTGAGGATTGGATACATTAGGATATTGGGGTTAAGATAGATATAGAAACACATGTGAAATATGTAATCACCAAAGACCTATGTAATACCAAGACAAGACTGCTCAACATTGTGTCATAACCTACATGGGAAAATGATCCAAAGAAGAATAGATATATGTATATGTTTAAAAGAACCACATCTTGCACACCTAGAAGAAACAAAACATTTTAATCAAATTTGCTCTGACAAAAAATAAAAATTAGATTAAAAAAAAACAAGAAGTAGTGAGACATAAACTTAAGGGGCTTTTTGCTGGCACATTGCATTCTAATTTACAACCAGAGCATGAATTCCATTAAGGCTCTGTCATCACTAATAAAGCAGCTTTATAAGCAATGTTGAAGGTAGCTTAAAAGAAGTCTCACTAATTATTGATAGTAACAAGGAAACAAAGAAAAGTAAAAATCTCACTGCAAAAAGTATACATAGGGTAAGGATAGTAGATCAAACACTTATTAAACTTCTGTAAAGAATAAAAGACAACAGTAGTATGTTTTTTAAAAAGAGAGGGCCCAAATAAATCTGAAATGAAAGAGATGATGTTACAACAGACAGACACCACAGAAATACAAAGTATCCTAAGATACACACAGGGTAACTCAGGGCTCAGACTGGACAGAGCTCACTCTCCAGTCCCCTGCACATGACTTACAGGAGCCTCAGGAACTGAGGAGGGGGTCCCTGAGGAGAGGCTCAAGATAGAATATGGTAGGCATTAACATGACTGCATTCATCTTAAACATGCCTGAACTACATTCACACGAGATGATTTTGTCCTGTATGTACATGGGCACCTCTAGTCGGAACTGCAGATCTTTGGCTTCAACACCTCTACTGACAACGTTAGCTTCACCTACTGTGGACCGTCTCCTATAGGATTTCTAGAACCACAAAACATCGAAGCTTCACAGGACCCAGAGTCTGTGCGACTCCACGCAGAGTCTCAGAGTCTCAACTCCACTCAGATACTCCACTCATGGAGGGCACAAACAAAGTAGTGTGCACATCAGGACCCAGGGGAAGGAGCAGTGACCCTGTAGGAGAATGATCAGAACTACCTGCTACTTTTAGAGGGTCTCCTGCAGAGGCAGGTGGTGGCTGTGGCTGTGGCTCACCGTGAGGACAACGACAATGGCAGCAGAAGTTCTGGGAAATACTCCTTGGTGTGAGCCCTCCCAGAGTCCGCCATTAGCCCCACCAAGAGCAAGGTAGGCTCCAGTGCTGGGTCGCCTCAGGCCAAACCACCAACAGGGAGGGAACCCAGCCCCATGCATCAGCAGACAAGCGGATTAAACTTTTTATTAAAGTTTTATTTAATCCACAGACAAGCGGATTAAAGCTCTGCCCACCAAAGCAACACCCAGCTCTACCCACCACCAGTCCCTCCCATCAGGAAGCTTGCACAAGCCTCTAAGATAGACTCATCCACCAGAGAGCAGACAGCAGAAGCAAGAAGAACTACAATTCTGCAGCCTGTGGAAGGAAAACCACATTCACAGAAAGATAGACAAAATGAAAAGGCAGAGGACTTTATACCAGATCAAGGAACAAGATAAAAACCCCAGAAAAAAAAAAAAAACGAAATGACGTGGAGATAGGGAACCTTCCCGAAAAAGAATTCAGAATAATGATAGTGAAGTTGAGCCAAGACCTTGGAAAAAGAAAGGAGGCAAAGATGGAGAAGACACAAAAAATGCTTAACAAAGACCTAGAAGAATTAAGGAACAAACACCTAGAAGAATTAAAGAACAAACAAACAGAGGTGAACAATGTAATAACTGAAATGAAAAATATACTAGAAGGAATCAGTAGCAGAATAACTGTGGCAGAAGAACGGATAAGTGACCTGGAAGACAGAAAGGTGGGAATCACTGCCATGGAACAGAATAAAGAAAAAGAATGAAAATAAATGAAGACACCCCAAGAGTCCTCTGGGACAACATTAAACACAACAACATTCGCATGATAGGGGTCCCAGAAGGAGAAGAGAGAGAAAGGACCCGAGAATATATTTGAAGAGATTATGGTCAAAAACTTCCCTAGCATGGGAAAAGAAATAGCCACCCAAGTCCAGAAGCACAGAGAGTCCCAGGCAGGATAAACCGAAGGAGAAAAATGACAAGACACATAGTAATCAAATTGACAAAAATTAACGACAAAGAAAAATTATTGAAAGCAGCAAGGGAAAAATGACAAATAACATACAAGGGAACTCCCATAAGGATAACAGCTGATTTCTCAGCAGAAAATCTACAAGCCAGAAGGGAGTGGCATGATCAATTTAAAGTGATGAAAGGGAAGAACCTACAACCAAGAGTACTCCACCCTGCAAAGGTCTCATTCAGATTTGATGGAGAAATCAAAAGCCTTACAGACAAGCAAAAGCTAAGAGAATTCAGCACCATGAAACCAGCTCTACCCCAAATGCTAAAGGAACTTCTCTAAGTGGGAAACACAAGAGAAGAAAAGGACCCACCAAGACAACCCCATAACAATTAAGAAAATAGTAATAGGAACATACATATCGATAATTACCTTAAACGTGAATGCACTAAATGTTCCAACCAAAAGACACAGG
This sequence comes from Balaenoptera acutorostrata, assembly GCF_949987535.1. Classification (NCBI taxonomy): domain Eukaryota; kingdom Metazoa; phylum Chordata; class Mammalia; order Artiodactyla; family Balaenopteridae; genus Balaenoptera; species Balaenoptera acutorostrata. The sequence continues at coordinate 219,037 of NW_026646727.1, forward strand.
CTCGCTGAATGGATACAAAAACAAGACCCATATATATGCTGTCTACAAGAGACCCATTTCAGACCTAGGGACACACACAGACTGAAAGTGAGGCGATGGAAAAATATATTCTATGCAAATGAAAATCAAAAGAAAGCTGGAGTAGCAATACTCATATCAGATAAAATAGACTTTAAAATAAAGAATGTTACAAGAGACAAGGAAAGACAGTACATAATGGTCAAGGGATCAATCCAAGAAGAAGATATAACAATTATAAATATATATGTACCCAACATAGGAGCACCTCAATGTATAAGGCAACCGCTAACAGCTATAAAAGAGGAAATCAACAGTAACACAATAATAGTGGGGGACTTTAACAGCTCACTTACACCAGTGGAGATCAGCCAGACAGAAAATTAATAAGGAAACACAAGCTTTAAATGACACAATAGACCAGATAGAGTTAATTGATATTTATAGGACATTCCATCCAAAAACAGCAGATTACACGTTCTTCTTAACTGCACACGGAACATTCTCCAAGATAGATCACATCTTGGGTCACAAAGCCTCAGTAAATTTAAGAAAACTGAAATCATGTCAAGCAGCTGTTCCAACCACAATGCTATGAGATTAGAAATCAATTACACGGAAAAATACCGTAAAAAACACAAACACATGGAGGCTAAACAATACGTTACTAAATAACCAAGAGATCACTGAAGAAATCAAAGAGGAAATCAAAAACTACCTAGAGACAAATGACAACAAAAACACGATGATCCAAAACCTATGGGATGCAGCAAAAGCAGTTCTAAGAGGGAAGTTTATAGCAATACAAGCCTACCTCAAGAAACAAGAAAAATCTCAAATAAACAATCTAACCTTACACCTAGAGGAACTAGAGAAAGAAGAACAAAACCCAAAGTTAGTAGAAGGAAAGAAATCTTAAAGATCAGAGCAGAAATAAATGAAATAGAAACAAAGAAAATGAAAGCAAAGATCAATAAAACTAAAAGCTGGTTCTTTGAGAAGATAAGCAATAATGATCAACCTTTAGCCAGACTCAAGAAAAAGAGGGAGAGGACTCAAATCAACAAAATTAGAAGTGAAAAAGGAGAAGTTACAACAGACACCACAGGAATACAAAGCATCCTAAGAGACTACTACAAGCAAATCTATGCCAATAAAATGGACAACCTGGAAGAAATGGACAAATTCTTAGAAAGGGATAACCTTCCAAGACTGAACCAGGAAGAAATAGAAAATATGAACAAACCTATCACAAGCAATGAAATTGAAACTGTGATTAAAAATCTTCCAACAAACAAAAGTCCAGAACCGGATGGCATCACAGGTGAATTCTATCAAACATTTAGAGAAGAGCTAACACCCAACCTTCTCAAATTCTTCAAAACAATTGCAGGGGAAGGAACACTCCCAAACTCATTCTATGAGACCACCATCACCCTGATACCAAAATCAGACAGAGATACTACAAGGAAAGAAAATTATAGACCAATATCACTGATGAATATAGATGTAAAAATCCTCAACCAAATACTAGCAAACAGAATCGAACAACACATTAAAAGGATCATACACCATGATCAAGTGGGGTGTATCCCAGGGATGCAAGGATTCTTCAATATACACAAATCAATGTGAATACACCATATTAACAAATTGTAGAATAAAACCATATGATCATCTCAATAGATGAAGGAAAAGATTTTGTGAAAATTCAACACCCATTTATGATAAAAACTCTGCAGAGTGTGGGCATAGAGGGAAACTACCTCAACATAATAAAGGCCATATATGACAAACCCGCAGCAAACACCATTCTCAATGGTGAAAAACTGCAAGCGTTTCCTCTAAGATCAGGAACAAGACGAGGATGTCCACTCTCACCACTGCTATTCAACATAGTTTTGGAAGTCCTAGCCATGGCAATCAGAGAAGAAAAAGAAATAAAAGGAATACAAAAAGGAAAAGAAGGAGTACAATTGTCACTGTTTGCAGATGACATGATATCATAGATAGAGAATCCTAAAGATGCCACCAGAAAACCACTGGAGCTAATCAATGAATCTGGTAAAGTTGCAGGATACAAAATTAATGCACAGAAATTGCTTGCATTCCTATACACTAACAATGAAAGATCAGAAAGAGAAATTAAGGAAACAATCCCATTACCACTGCAACAAAAAGAATAAAATACCTAGGAATAAACCTACCTAAGGAAGTAAAAGACCTGTACTCAGAAAACTATAAGACACTGATGAAAGAAATCAAAGATGATATAAACAGATGGAGACATATACCATGTTCTTGGATTAGAAGAATCAATATTGTGAAAATGACTATACTACCCAAAGCAATCTACAGATTTAATGCAATCCCGATCAAAATACCTTTGGCATTTTCTACGGAACAAGAAAAAAAAATCTTAAAATTTGTAGGGAGACACAAAAGACCTTGGATAGCCAAAGCAGTCTTCAGGGGGGAAAAAAAGAGCTGGAGGAATCAGACTTCCAGACTTCAGACTATATTACAAAGCTACAGTAATCAAGATAATATGGTACTGACACAAAAACAGAAATATAGGTCAATAGAACAGGATAGAAAGCACAGAGATAAACCCACATACCTATGGTTAACTAATCTATGACAAAGGAGGCAAGGGTATACAACGGAGAAAAGACAGTGTCTTCAGTAAGTGGTGCTGGGAAAACTGGACAGCTACATGTAAAAGAATGAAATTAGAACACTCCCTAACACCATACACAAAAATAAACTCAAAATGGATTAGAGACCTAAATATAAGACCAGCCACTATAAAAGTCTTAGAGGAAAACATAAGCAGAACAGTCTATGACATAAATCACAGCAAGATCCTTTTTGACCCACCTCCTAGAGAAATGGAAATAAAAACAAAAATAAAAAAATGGGACCTAATGAAACATAAATTCTTTTGCACAGCAAAGGAAAACATAAGCAAGATGAAAAGACAACCATCAGAATGGGAGAAAATATTTTCAAATGAAGCAAATGGCAAAGGATTAATCTCCAAAAAGCAGCTCATGTAGCTCAATATCACAAAACCTAACAACCCAATCCAAAAATGGGCAGAAGACCTAAATAGACATTTCTCCAAAGAAGATATACAGGTTGCCAACAAACACATGAAAGATGCTGAACATCACTAATCATTAGAGAAATGCAAATCAAAACTACAGCGAGGTATCACCTCACACCAGTCAGAATGGCCATCATCAAAAAATCTACCAACAATAAATGCTGGAGAGGCATTAATTGGAGAAAAGGGAACCCTCTTGCACTGTTGGTGGGAATGTAAATTGATATAGCCACTAGGGAGAACGGTATGAAGGTTCCTTAAAAACTAAAAATAGAACTACCATACAACCCAGCAAACCCACTCCTGGACATTTACCCTGAGAAAACCATAATTCAAAAAGAGTCATGTACCACAATGTTCACTGTAGCTCTATTTACAATAGCCAGGACATGGAAGCAACCTAAGTGTCCATCAACAGATAAATGGATAAAGAAGATGTGGCACATATATACAATGGAACATGATTCAGCCATAAAAAGAAACGAAATTGAGTTATTTTTAGTGAGGTGGATGGATCTAGAGTCTGTCCTACAGAGTGAAGTAAGTCAGAAAGAGAAAAACAAACACCGTATGCTAACACATATATATGGAATCTAAAAAAAAAAGTTTATGTAGAACCTAGGGGCAGGAAAGGATTAAGGACACAGACGTAGAGAAAGGACTTGAGGACATGGGGAGGGGGTAGGGTAAGCTGGGACAAAGTGAGAGAGTGGTATGGACATATATACAGTACCAAATGTAAAATTGATAGCTACTGGGAAGCAGCCACATAGCACAGGGAGACCAGCTCTGTGCTTTGTGACCACCTAAAAGGGTGGGATAAGGGAGTGAGAGGGAGGTGCAAGAGGGAGGGGATATGGTGTTATATGTATACGCATAGCTGATTCAGTTTTTTATACAGCAGAAACTAACACACAATTGTAAAGCAATTATACTCCATTAAAGATGTAAAAGAAAAAAAAAAAAAAAGGAAAGCCCAGAGATAAACCTACACACCTATGACCCACTAATCTATGACAAAGGAGGCAAGGATATACAATGGAGAAAAGACAGTCTCTTCAATAAGTGGTGCTGGGAAAAATGGACAGCTACATGTAAAAGAATGAAATTAGAACACTCCCTAACACCATACACAAAAAATAAACTCAAAATGCATTAGAGACCAAAATGTAAGACCGGACACTAGAAAACTCTTAGAGGAAAACATAGGAAGAATACTCTTTGACATAAATCACAGCAAGGTCTTTTTTGATCCACCTCCTAGAGTAATGGAATAAGAAACAATAATAAACAAATGGGAGCAAATGAAACCTAAAAGCTTTTGCAAAGCAAAGGAAACTACAAACAAGACGAAAAGACAACCCTCAGAATGGGAGAAAATATTTGCAAACGAATCAATGGACAAAGGATTAATCTCCAATGTATATAAACAGCTCATGCAGCTCAACAGTAAAAAAACAAACAACCCAATCCAAAAATGGGCAGATGACGTAAATAGACATTTGTCCCAAGAAGACATACAGATGACCAAGAAGCACATGAAAAGCTGCTCAACATCACTAATTATTAGAGAAATATAAACCAAAACTACAATGAGTTATCACCTCACACGAGTTAGAATGGGCATCATCAGAAAATCTACAAACAACAAATGCTGGAGAGGGTGTGGAGAAAAGGGAACCCTCTTACACTATTTGTGGGAATGTAAGTTGATACAGTCACTATGGAGAACAGTATGGAGGTTCCTTAAAAAACTAAAAATAGAATTACCGTGTGACCCAGCAATCCCACTACTGGCCATATACCCAGAGAAAACCATAATTCAAAAAGACATATTCACCACAATGTTCACTGCAGCACTATTTACAATAGCCAGGTCATGGAAGCAACCTAAATGCCCATAGACAGATGAACGGAAAAGATGTGCTACATATATAAAATGCAATATTTCTCAGCCATAAAAAGGAATGAAATTGGGTCATTTGTAGAGACGTGGATAGATCTAGAGACTGTCATACAGAGTGAAGTTAGTCAGAAAGAGAAAAACAAATATCGTATATTAACGCATACATGTGGAACCTAGAAAAATGGTACAGATGAGCCGGTTTGCAAGGCAGAAATAGAGACACAGATGTAGAGAACAAATGTATGGACACCAAGGGGGGAAAGTGGCAGGGTGGTGGTGGTGGGATGAATTGCGAGCCTGGGATTGACATATATACACTTATATGTATAAAATAGATAACCAATAAGAACCTGCTGTATAAAAAAATGAATAAAATAAATTCAAAAATTAAAAAATAATTAATACTTAAAAAAATAAAACAGAAAAAAAAGTTCTGTCCTTCCCATAGACGTATTTATATGAATGAATTATTTCCATGCTTATATCCATAAATACAAAAAGAGGAATAAAATTTACCTTGAACCAAAAAAGAAAAAAAAAAAACAGAACCCACTGGTCATACAGAGGAAAACCCTATCAGGGCACTTGCTCCAGTGGTAAACAATTCTGAAGTTGGTCACAGGTGGGGAATCATTTCCCATGCAGCCAGCAGCCCCAACACAAGGAGCGTCCTCATTGCAAAGCTGGGGGACCGTGAGGAGGCGTCTCTGAGTAAATGTGAGCTGAGCCCCAGGCCAGTTGCTGCTGAACTTTTCCCACCCTTCCCAGGTAAAACACCTGAATGTGTGCAAAGACTTTAAAAGCTAGAGGAAGGGGCTTGGACACGCAGGCCGACTTGGTGCCTGCAGGCCAGCCAGGATGGTCCTGGCCCTGGGCACTCGTCTGGAAGCTTTCCATTTCCCTGCCTGAGGTACCCCTCCTGTCCCGGCCCCCACTGCTTTTTTCCTTCCTCACCTCTGCCCGGGGAGAAATTCCAGCAGCAAGTATGGGTGACACATCCTCTTCTTTAGCAGGTGGCAGCAGGGCAACTCCTTCAGGAAGTCCAGCAGAGCCCCAGTCACACCGGGCCACTCATAGAGCCACGGGCCCTACTCCCTCCCACCATCCCAACCCCGAGACTGCTGACGGGGCAGAGAATATGGCGTCAGGCACAGCTGCAGAGGCTTTTGCTGCCTGGAGGGGTGTTTATATTGACCTCAACCCAGGCACACCTGGGAAGGGCTGGCCGGCCAGGTCAGGCTGCCAAGGTCAGCCAATCCTCGCCCCTCAGGGGCTCAGAGTTGCAGAAAATGGGCCTTGCTGCACCGGCCAGATCCAAGGAACAGGTGTAGGGTCCCGAGAGTCAGGATAGATAAGGGGCGGCAGCCCTGGCTTGTTTTCTAATCATTTCATCTGGTCCATGAGTGGGAGACAACTTCAAGAAGACCCTCTGCTAATGAGAGGAACCCAGGAGTCAGGGAGAGGAGGGGTGGTGGGTGCAGACAGAGGCCTGGTGCCCCGGATGCAGTGGAAGCCCCTGGAAGACCAGGCAGAGGGAGGCTGCACAGAGTGAAGCCTAGGGTCACAGACCTGTTGGAGCTGCTGTTTGTTAGTTCAAGCTCTGCTCTGAGGTGCTCTGTGTCAGCTCTGAGCTACAGTTGTGGTGGGGGTGCTCTGCAATGAGGGCTATGTGCACGGTTCCTGTGTGCCCAGCCCTGCCAGGGTACCTGTCCAGGGGAGCTCCATATCCAGGGAGGGGCCTGCCCACGAGAGCCCTGTGGGCTGCTGCGTACCTGCCCAGGTGAGCTCCATAACCTGGGAGGGGCCTGACCATGAGGGCCCCATGGGCTGCTGGGTACCTGCCCAAGTGAGCTCCATATCCTGGGAGTGGCCTAACACCGAGAGCCCCATGGGCAGCTGGGTACCTGCCCAGGTGAGCTCCATATCCTGTGAGGGGCCCGACCACAAGAGCCCCGTGGGCTGCTGGGTACCTGGTAGAGGACGCCAGGACAGTCAGTGAAGCCACAGAGGATATACATCTAGTAGTTCCAAATTCCTACACCCTGCTGGTCATTCTACCATCCAGCAGGACATGGTATTCTGTATTAGACTTCAATGATGCCTTCTTCTGTATTCCATTAGTCCCAGAGTCACAAGAAATTTTGGCTGTGAGTGGCAGGACTCAACATACAACAAAAGCAATGCTGCTGGGCCGTCCTGCCCCAGGGGTTCAAAAATTCCCACACCATCTTTTGGGAAACGTTAGCTAAAGACCTAAAAGATCTACCTCTGGAGAAGGGAACCCTCCTTCAATATGCAGATGACATTCTGATCACCAGCCCGACTAAGGAGGCCTCTGAACTACCTAGCCAATAAAAGATAGAAGGTGTCCAAGAAAAAGGCTCAAATATCACAAACTAAGGTGACCTTCCTGGGTTTCATTCATACAGAAGGTCGGAGAAGCCCACCCCAGGAAAGGGAAGAAGCCATTTGCTGCCTCACCCTTCCTGAATCTAGAAGACAGCTTAGGGGATCCTGGGGAGACCGGGGTTTGCTGCATCTGGATCCCTAACTACAGTCTAATAGCTGGGCCTCTATATGAAACACTGAAAGGAAAAGATGATGATCCTTTTGAATAGAATCCAGAAGCGGCCCTTCAAGAAGGGAAAGTGCAGTCAATTCAGACCCTTGCCCTGGACCTCCCTAAGTTAGCTAAACCCTTTGACCTTTACATTCCTGGTCCAAGGCAAATCGCCCTTGGAGTATTAGTGCAAAAACTGGGACCACTTGAAATGGAACAATGCAAGAATGCCCTCCAGGCATTGACCAGCCACCCCATCCGACCAGGATACTGGGGGTATCTAAAAACCTGGAAATCAGCAGCCCGCAAGGCCAGCTCCCTCCTAAGGGTAAAGGACGCCACTTGGTGATCCTAACCACCCACCATGCCCTGAAGTTGCAGGGATTGCTCCGTGGGCACAATGACCTCGAGTGAGGAGGCCCTCCAACACCAACCTCCGGAGAGACAACTGGGGGCAATGGGCCCCCATGACGACTCGTGTGACCATCACTTGACCTGGAGCTTCTCTCAGAAAACAACAAGAGTGTGCCCCAAAAGAGCAGACTATTGCTTACAGGACTTACTGCACCCAGAGCGGAGCTAATAAACTTGGCAGGGGAACCGTAAATAACGCTGCCACCATAGAAAAGCCTACAGACACTGCGGTGACGGAGGCCAATGAGACCGGCTGTACTCCTCCTACTTCAAAAGGCCGTTGACTGAGTGGCCGTCATGGTCCTGGATCACCACCAGCCCTGGAGTGTCTGGGAGTTGAGCAAGCAGGGCTCTGACACCTGGTGCTGTTTGTACGTTAATTCAGTGGCCTAACTGAAGAAAGCGCAGACTACTGGTCAGAGCATCTAGGCTGGCAGAAACCGTCAGCCTAAGGGGGTCGAACCAATGTGGAGCAGGGTAAAACCGCCCACCCGCCCCGCAACGTCTCTGAACATCTCTTTCCTGGACCCTTAAAGGTCATTAGAATCTATGAAACTTCCAATGCTGGTGCTCAGGCAGACGAGCAGTGAGGGAGGAGGCCTGGGGACAATCAACCTCACCTGGAGGCTGCTGGAGAGAAGTCCTGCCCCTCCCCCCAGGTATGAGGACACCCAACTCAGCACGAAGCATTTACAGAAGAGGTGTCTGCACCCTCAGCGCCCCACGAATGAGGAATGGGACAAAAGGCAGAGGAGGGCTTTGTCACTGGCAAAGCCCATTAAAAATTCCTGGGAGATAAAAATAGAATCTGGGCAATAAAATAAAGTCTAACCATTTTTTCCTTTGTACTTTGTCTAATTTCACTTGCTCCTAGGTTTCCACATGCAGAGGTCCCACACCCGGCACTTCAGACCCGATTTCCTAGTGCAAAATGGCTGGGCCGACACCTCAGCTCGTGGGGCCCTGTGCAGACTCTGCGACATAGAACCTGAGCTCCAGCCAACCCGGCCCTCGAGACTTCCGCCCCCTCCCTCCCGCTGATGCTGACAGGATCCCTACACAGCAGCCCGGCCCACAACCCGCAGGGGAGCACACACTCTCACCTCTCCATTCTCTGATTAAAATATAAAGTTTTCCTTTGCTTCTGAACCAAAGTCAGTCTCGATCTGTTGGCTCCAATGACACTGGGCAGGGAGACCCTTGTTGGGGTCCACTCTGCAGGATCAGTAACAGAATTTGAGAACATTGTAACTTCAATGAACAGATGTGTGAGCCAAACTGTAATTAACATAGAGCAGTGTATAAGGCTCGTGTAAAATAAGATGTTTCTAACACTTCCATTTGATATTTCCATCACTTTATTATAAGCAAGTTCAGTGGAGGGGTTTGTCTTATTTGTCAGGTCAACAGTAGTGAAATGCAGTGATTTCTTTCCAAGGATGTACATCTAATAATCTTGGTTGAAGTTTCAACCTTGTTTTGAATGATTTTCCATTGAAAATGATACCTCTCTTTCAGCTCCTAGATTTCTGAGAAGTATAAAATCTTATATTTTTTTATTACCAAAGGGGAAAGGTGGGAGGAGGGATAAATTAACAGTTTCGGATTAACATATACACACTGCTATGTATAAAATATATCATCAACAAGGAACTACTGTATAGCACAGGGAACTATACTCAATATTTTTTAATGACCCCTAAGGGGAAATAATCTGAAAAACAATAGATATCTATATCAACATCATCTATCAACTACAGATAAAATGGAAACTAAAGGAGGCCGATGGTGAGCGTTTCTGAGCCTGAAGACTTCAATCATCTAAAGTTCGGACTCTGCCTACGGCCCAAGTCCCTTAATGAACACACATGTACCAGTAGCTTAAAAATTCCCCAGATTGGAGATCGGGGAGACACTGATTTGGAAAAATCCCTGGTGTTCTCCTTACATACACGGGACCTTTCCTACAGCTAAAACATGCTAGTGACACACAGAAGATGGAACACGGTTGGATCAGGAAGATTTTGGAAAAGGAACCAAAACTCCTAATTTCCTGGTTGTTGGATTCACCCCTCCAGCCATTTTCCTTAAAACCTCCCCACTTGAGGATGTCAGCACCTTCAACATCCAGTTGCACAGAATTTGGAATTTGTCCAAAGGAAGAAGGAGAAGGAGGAGAAACAAGGAGAGCCAAGCCCTAGATGCTCGGACAGGCACATGTCACTCTAATTTCCAATCAGGAAGAAGAATTAAGCAAAGGCTTAGCCTGCCACTGAGAACCAGAGTAGGGCCAGAAGCAAACCAGCGGCTCTGCGGGAAGCTCCCAAAAAGCGAGTTGAAAAATGGAGCTCAGGGGCACTGCAATTCATAAACCTGCAGAGTTTTAAATTATAACTATCGTCCAAAACTATATTGAGGGAAGGCAACGAAAAGGATTGGAAAGAAAGGCAGAATTGCAGGAAACAAATTTCAGGAGTTAGAATCGAATCGCCACTAAAGCACATGAAAAGCGGCCAAACGTCGACAAGGATGCCCTTGGCCAAAAAGGGCGTATGCATTTTTTCCTGAATAAATTCAGAAAAAAACGCATAGGCCCTTTTTGGCCAACCAAGCAAGCCGGAAATGCAAATCAGCACTACAAAGGAGTCTCACTTCCCATCGGTCAAAAGGAACTTCCTAAAAAAGTGTAAAAACAAGAAATGCAGGAGAGGACAAGGAGGAAAGGGAGCCTTCTTACACTGATGGGCGGGATGTAAATTGCCAATGGCGACTCTGCAGAAGGGTATGGTGTTTCCAAAAACATCTAAAAAACACAGCTACAGAGAATGGGGCACTTCCACGCATGGGCGTATAAATTGGGAAATCTAAAAATCAGCAAGACACAGGCAACCCAAAGTTAAGGGTTGCTCTGTTGACAAGAACCTCCACTTCATTACACCTTAAATATCCTAGGAAACAGAAAAATGGATAAAGAAGTTTTGCTTCTTATGTACAATGGAATATCACTCAGCCATGAAATCAATGACTTAACGCGAGTAGCAGCATGAGGAGTGGATTTAGTTTCGACGATTCTAAGTGAAATAAGTCACACAGAAAAAGACACTTATCATAAGATATCACTTATAGAGGGAATGTAAAAACCGTCACACTTGAACTGAATTACAAAACAGAACAGAGTCACACTTTTAGAAGACACACTATGACTGCTTAACGGGAAAGGTGAGGTGGTGTGATACATGAAAGAAGGGTTTCAAATTAGTTCATATACCGTTCCATAAACCCAATATGTAATAGACAAGAACTACTCCTTGCTCAGTGAACTGGACTCAACACCCGCTATTCACCGCACAAGAATATATCTGACAAGTAAGAATCTTAAAACCTAGGTATTGATATCTCTCCGTAAGTGAGTCAAGTGGGTGTAAAGCGGCATAAACAGAGCAGTGAAAAGAAGCTAAACCCCATTATAAAAATAAATTTCTTTAAAACACCCATGAAACAAAGACAATGAAAGAGAGAGAAATTCTTACACAATTCGGTCAGGGGCTGTGATACAACCTGTATTGACCATATCTATACCCACAGCTGGATGAGACATAAGGGTGGACACTCTTGGGGCTGAGAGGTTTGGTGAGGTTGGGTGAGCAAATGCAGACCTATTAAAGTAATACTGCGTGGTACCCATCCCATGGGTCCCAAATCTCCCGGTACAAGGGCATCTTCCTACATCGAAAACATGCATGAGAAACCCAGAAGATGGTACACCGTGTGATCGGGAAAGGTTTCTAAAACGCACCTCATTTGTCATCTCCTTGTGCTCCGGTTCGCCATTCCAGCCCCTTGACTAGCAATCTCCCTACTTGGAGCATAAGCACCTTTAACCTCCTGTTCCGTACAGGTTGCAATTTGTCCTGAGGATGCATGGGAAGAAGGGGAACCAATGAGAGACTAGCTCTATATGTTGGGACAGGCACACATCACTCTATTTTCCCATCAGGAAGAAGAATTAACCACAGGCTCAGCCTGGCCCCCGGAACCAGAAGAGGGCCTGAAGCAATCCTGCACTTTTGCGGCCAGCTCCCAAAAAAGCGAGTTGAAAAATTCAGGTCAGGGGCACTGCAATTCACAAAACCTGCGCAGTTATAAATGATAACTCTAGTCCACAAATAAATTGAGGGAAGGCAACGAAGAGGATTTGAAAGCAAGGCAGAATTGCAGGAAACAGATTTCAGGAGGTAGATTCGAATCGCCTTGAAAGCACATGAAAAGCGGCAAAACGTCGACAGTGATGCCCTTGGCCAAAAAGGGCGTATGCGTTTTTTCCTGAATATATTCAGGAAAAAACACATACGCCCGTTTTGGCCAACCAAACAACCTGGCAAGGCAAATCAGCACTACAAAGAAGTCTCGCTTCCCATCGGTCAAAAGGGCCATGCTGAAAAATGTATCAAAACCAGAAATGCAGGACAGGCCATGGAGAAATGGGAGCCTTGCTACGCTGATGGGTGGGATGTAAATTGCCAACAGCCACTCTGGAGAAGTGTACGGTGTGTCCTGAAACATCGAAAAAACACAGCTTAGAGAGCATAGGGCACTTCCACTCATGGGTGTATAAATTGGGAAAACTAAAAATCAGCAAGACACAGGCACCCCAAAGTTTATGGCTGCTCTGTTGACAGGAACCTCCACTTCATTACATCTTAAATAGCCCAGGAAAGCGAAAAATGGATAAAGAATTTGAGGTCCTTATGTAGAATGGGATATCTCTCAGGCATGACATCAATGTCATAATGTTAGTAGCAGCATGATGAGTGGATTTAGGTACAACGATTCTAAGTGAAATAAGTCACACAGAAAAAGACACTTATCATAAGATATCACTTATAGAGGGAATGTAAAAACCGTTACACATGAACTGAATTACAAAACAGAAGAGAATCACACATTTAGAAAACACAATATGGCTGCTTAACGGGAAAGGTGAGGTGGGGTGATGCATAAAACAAGGGTTTCAAATTAGCCAACATACCGTTCCATAAACCCAATATGTAATAGACAACACTTACTCCTTGCTCAGTGAACTGGACTCAACACCCCCTATTCATCGCACAAGAATATTTCTGACTAGTAAGAATCTTCAAACCTATGTATTGATATCTCTCTGTAAGTGAGTCAAGTGGGTGTAAAGCGGCATAAACACAGCAGTGAAAAGCAGCTAAACCCCATTATAAAAATAAATTACTTTTAAAAACCCATGAAACAAAGACAGTGAAAGAGAGAGAAATACTCACACAATTCATTCAGGGGCTGTGATGCAACCTGGATTGACCATATCTGGACCCACAGCTGGATGAGACATAAGGGTGGACACTCTTGGGGCTGAGAGGTTTGGTGAGGTTGGGTGAGCCAACGCAGACCCTTTAAAGTAATACTGCGTGGTACCCAGCCCATGGGTCCCAAATCTCCAGGTACAAGGTCATCTTCCTACATCGAAAAGATGCATGAGAAACCCAGAAGATGGTACACCGTGTGATCGGGAAAGGTTTCTAAAACGCACCTCATTTCTCACCTCCTTGTGCTCCGGTTCGCCATTCCAGCCGCTTTACTAGCAACCTCCCTACTTGGAGCATCAGCACCTTTAACCTCCTGTTCCGTACAGGTTGCAATTTGTTCTGAAGATGAATGGGAAGAAGGGGAACCAATGAGAGACTAGCTCTATGTGTTGGGACAGGCACAGGTCACTCTATTTTCCCATCAGGAAGAAGAATTAACCACAAGCTCAGCCTGCACCCCAGAACCAGAACCCTAACCGCTACCTTAACACTAACGCGTACCCTAATCCTAACCCGTACCCTTAACCGAGCCCTAACCCTAACACTAACCCTAACCCTAACTCTAACCCATACCCTACGCCCTACCCGAACCCCTCCCCGAACCCGTACCCTAAGCCGTACCCTAACCCTCACCCTAACCCTAACCCTAACCCTAAGCTACCCTTGACGGCTTCTGCCTCCAATAGATTTCCTAAGCACTAGTGATTTAAGGAACAGGTTAAAAAGAGAATCCTAATGTGATTTCTTGATAATGGGTGTGTTCCTTATCTTCTCCTCTTGTCTAAACTCTTTTCCATGGCTGGACCCCCAAATAATATTCCTTTACGTGCTAAGGGGTATCTAGAGAGTGTGATAGGTTTATTAACTATCCTCACCCTAACGTGCACCTTAACCCTAACCCCTACCCTAACCCTAACGCGTACCCTAATCCTAACCCGTACCCCAAACCGAGCCCTAACCCTAACACTAGCCCTAACCCTAACCCTAACCCATACCCTACGCCCTACCCGAACCCCTCCCCGAACCCGTACCCTAAGCCGTACCCTAACCCTCACCCTAACCCTAACCCTAACCCTAAGCTACCCTTGACTGCTTCTGCCTCCAATAGATTTCCTAAGCACTAGTGTTTTAAGGAACAGGTTAAAAAGAGAATCCTAATGTGATTTCTTGATAATGGGTGTGTTCCTTATCTTCTCCTAGTGTCTAAACTCTTCTCCATGGCTGGACCCCCAAATAATATTCCTTTACGTGCTAAAGGGTATCTAGAGAGTGGGATAGGTTTAATAACTAACCTCACCCTATCGCATACCCTAACCCTAACCCCTAACCTAACACTAACGCGTACCCTAATCCTAACCCGTAACCTAAACCGAGCCCTAACCCTAACACTAACCCTAACCCTAACCCTAACCCATAGCCTACGCCCTACCCGAACCCCTCCCCGAACCCGTACCCTAAGCCGTACCCTAACCCTCACCCTAACCCTAACCCTAACCCTAAGCTACCCTTGACTGCTTCTGCCTCCAATAGATTTCCTAAGCACTAGTGTTTTAAGGAACAGGTTAAAAAGAGAATCCTAATGTGATTTCTTGATAATGGGTGTGTTCCTTATCTTCTCCTCGTGTCTAAACTCTTCTCCATGGCTGGACCCCCAAATAATATTCCTTTACGTGCTAAGGGGTATCTAGAGAGTGGGATAGGTTTAATAACTACCCTCACCCTAACGCGTACCCTAACCCTAACCCTTACCCTAACCCTAACGCGTACCCTAATCCTAACCCGTACCCTAAACCGAGCCCTAACCCTAACACTAGCCCTAACCCTAACCCTAACCCATACCCTCCGCCCTACCCGAACCCCTCCCCAAACCCGTACCCTACGCCGTACCCTAACCCTCACCCTAACCCTAACCCTAACCCTAAGCTACCCTTGACTGCTTCTGCCTCCAATAGATTTCCTAAGCACTAGTGTTTTAAGGAACAGGTTAAAAAGAGAATCCTAATGTGATTTCTTGATAATGGGTGTGTTCCTTATCTTCTCCTCGTGTCTAAACTCTTCTCCATGGCTGGACCCCCAAATAATATTCCTTTACGTGCTAAGGGGTATCTAGAGAGTGGGATAGGTTTAATAACTACCCTCACCCTAACGCGTACCCTAACCCTAACCCTTACCCTAACCCTAACGCGTACCCTAATCCTAACCCGTACCCTAAACCGAGCCCTAACCCTAACACTAGCCCTAACCCTAACCCTAACCCATACCCTACGCCCTACCCGAACCCCTCCCCGAACCCGTACCCTAAGCCGTACCCTAACCCTCACCCTAACCCTAACCCTAACCCTAAGCTACCCTTGACTGCTTCTGCCTCCAATAGATTTCCTAAGCACTAGTGTTTTAAGGAACAGGTTAAAAAGAGAATCGTAATGTGATTTCTTGATAATGGGTGTGTTCCTTATCTTCTCCTGGTGTCTAAACTCTTCTCCATGGCTGGACCCCCAAATAATATTCCTTTACGTGCTAAGGGGTATCTAGAGAGTGGGATAGGTTTAATAACTACCCTCACCCTAACGCGTAACCTAACCCTAACCGCTACCGTAACCCTAACGAGTACCCTAATACTAACCCATACCCTAAACCGAGCCCTAACCCTAACACTAACCCTAACCCTAACCCTAACCCATACCCTACGCCCTACCCGAATCCCTCCCCGAACCCGTACCCTAAGCCGTACCCTAACCCTCACCCTAACCCTAACCCTAACCCTAAGCTACCCTTGACTGCTTCTGCCTCCAATAGATTTCCTAAGCACTAGTGTTTTAAGAAACAGTTTAAAAAGAGAATCATATTGTGATTTCTTGATAATGGGTGTGTTCCTTATCTTCTCCTAGTGTCTAAACCCTTCTCCATGGCTGGACCCCCAAATAATATTCCTTTACGTGCTAAGGGGTATCTAGAGAGTGGGATAGGTTTAATAACTACCCTCACCCTAAAGCGTACCCTAACCCTAACCCCTAACCTAACACTAACGCGTACCCTAATCCTAACCCGTACCCTTAACCGAGCCCTAACCCTAACACTAACCCTAACCCTAACCCTAACCCATAGCCTACGCCCTACCCGAACCCCTCCCCGAACCCGTACCCTACGCCGTACCCTAACCCTAACCCTAACCCTAACCCTAACCCTAAGCTACCCTTGACTGCTTCTGCCTCCAATAGATTTCCTAAGCACTAGTGTTTTAAGAAACAGTTTAAAAAGAGAATCATATTGTGATTTCTTGATAATGGGTGTGTTCCTTATCTTCTCCTAGTGTCTAAACCCTTCTCCATGGCTGGACCCCCAAATAATATTCCTTTACGTGCTAAGGGGTATCTAGAGAGTGGGATAGGTTTAATAACTACCCTCACCCTAAAGCGTACCCTAACCCTAACCCCTAACCTAACACTAACGCGTACCCTAATCCTAACCCGTACCCTTAACCGAGCCCTAACCCTACCACAAACCCTAACCCTAACTCTAACCCATACCTTACGCCCTACCCGAACCCCTCCCCGAACCCGTACCCTAAGCCGTACCCTAACCCTCACCCTAACCCTAACCCTAACCCTAAGCTACCCTTGACGGCTTCTGCCTCCAATAGATTTCCTAAGCACTAGTGATTTAAGGAACAGGTTAAAAACAGAATCCTAATGTGATTTCTTGATAATGGGTGTGTTCCTTATCTTCTCCTCTTGTCTAAACTCTTTTCCATGGCTGGACCCCCAAATAATATTCCTTTACGTGCTAAGGGGTATCTAGAGAGTGTGATAGGTTTATTAACTATCCTCACCCTAACGTGCACCCTAACCCTAACCCCTACCCTAACCCTAACGCATACTCTAATCCTAACCTGTACCCCAAACCGAGCCCTAACCCTAACACTAGCCCTAACCCTAACCCTAACCCATACCCTACGCCCTACCCGAACCCCTCCCCGAACCCGTACCCTAAGCCATACCCTAACCCTCACCCTAACCCTAACCCTAACCCTAAGCTACCCTTGACTGCTTCTGCCTCCAATAGATTTCCTAAGCACTAGTGTTTTAAGGAACAGGTTAAAAAGAGAATCCTAATGTGATTTCTTGATAATGGGTGTGTTCCTTATCTTCTCCTCGTGTCTAAACTCTTCTCCATGGCTGGACCCCCAAATAATATTCCTTTACGTGCTAAGGGGTATCTAGAGAGTGGGATAGGTTTAATAACTACCCTCACCCTAACGCGTACCCTAAACCTAACCCTTACCCTAACCCTAACGCGTACCCTAATCCTAACCCGTACCCTAAACCGAGCCCTAACCCTAACACTAGCCCTAACCCTAACCCTAACCCATACCCTCCGCCCTACCCGAACCCCTCCCCAAACCCGTACCCTACGCCGTACCCTAACCCTCACCCTAACCCTAACCCTAACCCTAAGCTACCCTTGACTGCTTCTGCCTCCAATAGATTTCCTAAGCACTAGTGTTTTAAGGAACAGGTTAAAAAGAGAATCCTAATGTGATTTCTTGATAATGGGTGTGTTCCTTATCTTCTCCTCGTGTCTAAACTCTTCTCCATGGCTGGACCCCCAAATAATATTCCTTTACGTGCTAAGGGGTATCTAGAGAGTGGGATAGGTTTAATAACTACCCTCACCCTAACGCGTACCCTAACCCTAACCCTTACCCTAACCCTAACGCGTACCCTAATCCTAACCCGTACCCTAAACCGAGCCCTAACCCTAACACTAGCCCTAACCCTAACCCTAACCCATACCCTACGCCCTACCCGAACCCCTCCCCGAACCCGTACCCTAAGCCGTACCCTAACCCTCACCCTAACCCTAACCCTAAGCTACCCTTGACTGCTTCTGCCTCCAATAGATTTCCTAAGCACTAGTGTTTTAAGGAACAGGTTAAAAAGAGAATCGTAATGTGATTTCTTGATAATGGGTGTGTTCCTTATCTTCTCCTGGTGTCTAAACTCTTCTCCATGGCTGGACCCCCAAATAATATTCCTTTACGTGCTAAGGGGTATCTAGAGAGTGGGATAGGTTTAATAACTACCCTCACCCTAACGCGTAACCTAACCCTAACCGCTACCGTAACCCTAACGAGTACCCTAATACTAACCCATACCCTAAACCGAGCCCTAACCCTAACACTAACCCTAACCCTAACCCTAACCCATACCCTACGCCCTACCCGAATCCCTCCCCGAACCCGTACCCTAAGCCGTACCCTAACCCTCACCCTAACCCTAACCCTAACCCTAAGCTACCCTTGACTGCTTCTGCCTCCAATAGATTTCCTAAGCACTAGTGTTTTAAGAAACAGTTTAAAAAGAGAATCATATTGTGATTTCTTGATAATGGGTGTGTTCCTTATCTTCTCCTAGTGTCTAAACCCTTCTCCATGGCTGGACCCCCAAATAATATTCCTTTACGTGCTAAGGGGTATCTAGAGAGTGGGATAGGTTTAATAACTACCCTCACCCTAAAGCGTACCCTAACCCTAACCCCTAACCTAACACTAACGGGTACCCTAATCCTAACCCGTACCCTTAACCGAGCCCTAACCCTAACACTAACCCTAACCCTAACCCTAACCCATAGCCTACGCCCTACCCGAACCCCTCCCCGAACCCGTACCCTACGCCGTACCCTAACCCTAACCCTAACCCTAACCCTAACCCTAAGCTACCCTTGACTGCTTCTGCCTCCAATAGATTTCCTAAGCACTAGTGTTTTAAGAAACAGTTTAAAAAGAGAATCATATTGTGATTTCTTGATAATGGGTGTGTTCCTTATCTTCTCCTAGTGTCTAAACCCTTCTCCATGGCTGGACCCCCAAATAATATTCCTTTACGTGCTAAGGGGTATCTAGAGAGTGGGATAGGTTTAATAACTACCCTCACCCTAAAGCGTACCCTAACCCTAACCCCTAACCTAACACTAACGCGTACCCTAATCCTAACCCGTACCCTTAACCGAGCCCTAACCCTAACACAAACCCTAACCCTAACTCTAACCCATACCTTACGCCCTACCCGAACCCCTCCCCGAACCCGTACCCTAAGCCGTACCCTAACCCTCACCCTAACCCTAACCCTAACCCTAAGCTACCCTTGACGGCTTCTGCCTCCAATAGATTTCCTAAGCACTAGTGATTTAAGGAACAGGTTAAAAACAGAATCCTAATGTGATTTCTTGATAATGGGTGTGTTCCTTATCTTCTCCTCTTGTCTAAACTCTTTTCCATGGCTGGACCCCCAAATAATATTCCTTTACGTGCTAAGGGGTATCTAGAGAGTGTGATAGGTTTATTAACTATCCTCACCCTAACGTGCACCCTAACCCTAACCCCTACCCTAACCCTAACGCATACTCTAATCCTAACCTGTACCCCAAACCGAGCCCTAACCCTAACACTAGCCCTAACCCTAACCCTAACCCATACCCTACGCCCTACCCGAACCCCTCCCCGAACCCGTACCCTAAGCCGTACCCTAACCCTCACCCTAACCCTAACCCTAACCCTAAGCTACCCTTGACTGCTTCTGCCTCCAATAGATTTCCTAAGCACTAGTGTTTTAAGGAACAGGTTAAAAAGAGAATCCTAATGTGATTTCCTGATAATGGGTGTGTTCCTTATCTTCTCCTAGTGTCTAAACTCTTCTCCATGGCTGGACCCCCAAATAATATTCCTTTACGTGCTAAAGGGTATCTAGAGAGTGGGATAGGTTTAATAACTAACCTCACCCTATCGCATACCCTAACCCTAACCCCTACCCTAACACTAACGCGTACCCTAATCCTAACCCGTACCCTAACCCGAGCCCTAACCCTAACACTAACCCTAACCCTAACCCTAACCCATAGCCTACGCCCTACCCGAACCCCTCCCCGAACCCGTACCCTAAGCCGTACCCTAACCCTCACCCTCACCCTAACCCTAACCCTAAGCTACCCTTGACTGCTTCTGCCTCCAATAGATTTCGTAAGCACTAGTGTTTTAAGGAACAGGTTAAAAAGAGAATCCTAATGTGATTTCTTGACAATGGGTGTGTTCCTTATCCTCTCCTCGTGTCTAAACTCTTCTCCATGGCTGGACCCCCAAATAATATTCCTTTACGTGCTAAGGGGTATCTAGAGAGTGGGATAGGTTTAAAAACTACCCTCACCGTAACGCGTAACCTAACCCTAACCGCTACCCTAACCCTAACGAGTACCCTAATCCTAACCCATACCCTAAACCGAGCCCTAACCCTAACACTAACCCTAACCCTAACCCTAACCCATACCCTACGCCCTACACGAATCCCTCCCCGAACCCGTACCCTAAGCCGTACCCTAACCCTCACCCTAACCCTAACCCTAACCCTAAGCTACCCTTGAGTGCTTCTGCCTCAAGTAGATTTCCTAACCACTAGTGTTTTAAGGAACAGTTTAAAAAGAGAATCATATTGTGATTTCTTGATAATGGGTGTGTTCCTTATCTTCTCCTAGTGTCTAAACACTTCTCCATGGCTGGACCCCCAAATAATATTCCTTTACGTGCTAAGGCGTATCTAGAGAGTGGGATAGGTTTAATAACTACCCTCACCCTAAAGCGTACCCTAACCCTAACCCCTACCTTAACACTAACGCGTACCCTAATCCTAACCCGAACCCTTAACCGAGCCCTAACCCTAACACTAACCCTAACCCTAACTCTAACCCATACCCTACGACCTACCCGAATCCCTCCCCGAATCCGTACCCTAAGCCGTACCCTAACCCTCACCCTCACCCTAACCCTAACCCTAACCCTAACCCTAAGCTACCCTAGACGGCTTCTGCCTCCAATAGATTTCCTAAGCACTAGTGATTTAAGGAACAGGTTAAAAAGAGAATCCTAATGTGATTTCTTGATAATGGGTGTGTTCCTTATCTTCTCCTCTTGTCTAAACTCTTTTCCATGGCTGGACCCCCAAATAATATTCCTTTACGTGCTAAGGGGTATCTAGAGAGTGTGATAGGTTTAATAACTACCCTCACCCTAACGTGTACCCTAACCCTAACCCCTACACTAACCCTAACGCGTACCCTAATCCTAACCCGTACCCCAAACCGACCCCTAACCCTAACACTAGCCCTAACCCTAACCCTAACCCATACCCTACGCCCTACCCGAACCCCTCCCCGAACCCGTACCCTAAGCCATACCCTAACTCTCACCCTAACCCTAACCCTAACCCTAAGCTACCCTTAACTGCTTCTGCCTCCAATAGATTTCCTAAGCACTAGTGTTTTAAGGAACAGGTTAAAAAGAGAATCCTAATGTGATTTCTTGATAATGGGTGTGTTCCTTATCTTCTCCTAGTGTCTAAACTCTTCTCCATGGCTGGACCCCCAAAAATATTCCTTTACGTGCTAAGGGGTATCTAGAGAGTGGGATAGGTTTAATAACTAACCTCACCCTATCGCATACCCTAACCCTAACCCCTACCCTAACATTAACGCGTACCCTAATCCTAACCCGTACCCTAATCCGGGCCCTAACCCTAACACTAACCCTAACCCTAACCCTAACCCATAGCCTACGCCCTACCCGAACCCCTCCCCGAACCCGTACCCTAAGCCGTACCGTAACCCTCACCCTAACCCTAACCCTAACACTAAGCTACCCTTGACTGCTTCTGCCTCCAATAGATTTCCTAAGCACTAGTGTTTTAAGGAACAGGTTAAAAAGAGAATCCTAATGTGATTTCTTGATAATGGGTGTGTTCCTTATCTTCTCCTAGTGTCTAAACTCTTCTCCATGGCTGGACCCCCAAATAATATTCCTTTACGTGCTAAGGGGTATCTAGAGAGTGGGATAGGTTTAATAACTACCCTCACCCTAACGCGTACCCTAACCCTAACCCCTACCCTAACCCTAACGCGTACCCTAATCCTAACCCGTACCCTAAACCGAGCCCTAACCCTAACACTAGCCCTAACCCATACCCTACGCCCTACCCGAACCCCTCCCCGAACCCGTACCCTACGCCGTACCCTAACCCTCACCCTAACCCTAACACTAACCCTAAGCTACCCTTGACTGCTTCTGCCTCCAATAGATTTCCTAAGCACTAGTGATTTAAGGAACAGGTTAAAAAGAGAATCCTAATGTGATTTCGTGATAATGGGTGTGTTCCTTATCTTCTCCTAGTGTCTAAACTCTTCTCCATGGCTGGACCCCCAATAATATTCCTGTACGTGCTAAGGGGTATCTAGAGAGTGGTATAGGTTTAATAACTACCCTCACCCTAACGTGTACACTAACCCTAACACGTACCCTAATCCTAACCCGTACCCTAAACCGAGCCCTAACCCTAACACTAACCCTAACCCTAACCCTAACCCATACCCTACGCCCTACCCGAACCCCTCCCCGAACCCGTGCCCTAAGCCGTACCCTAACCCTCACCCTAACCCTAACCCTAACCCTAAGCTACCCTTGACGGCTTCTGCCTCCAATAGATTTCCTAAGCACTAGTGTTTTAAGGAACATGTTAAAAAGAGAATCCTAATGTGATTTCTTGATAATGGGTGTGTTCCTTATCTTCTCCTCGTGTCTAAACTCTTCTCCATGGATGGACCCCCAAATAATATTCCTTTATGTGCTAAGGGTATCTAGAGAGTGTGATAGGTTTAATAACTACCCTCACCCTATCGCGTACCCTAACCCTAGCACCTACCCTAACCCTAACGCGTACCCTAATCCTAACCCATACCCTACGCCCTTCCCGAACCCGTCCCCGAACCCTTACCCTAACCCTCACCCTAACCCTAACCCTAACCCTAAGCTACCCTTGACTGCTTCTGCCTCCAATAGATTTCCTCAGCACTAGTGTTTTAAGGAATAGGTTAAAAAGAGGATCCTAATGTGATTTCTTTATAATGGGTGTGATCTTTATCTTATCCTAGTGTCGAAACTCTTCTCCATGGCTGGACCCCAAAATAATATTCCTTTACGTGCTAAGGGGTATCTACAGAGTGGGATAGGTTTAATAACTACCCTAACCCTAATGCGTACCCTAACCCTAACCCCTACCCTAACACTAACGCATACACTAATCCTAAACCGTACCCTAAACCGAGCCCTAACCCTAACACTAACCCTAACCCTAACCCTAACCCATACCCTACGCCCTACCCGAACCCCTCACCTAACCCGTACCCTAAGCCGTACCCTAACCCTAACCCTAATGCTAAGCTACCCTTGACTGCTTCTGCCTGCAATAGATTTCCTAAACAGTAGTGTTTTAAAAAACAGGTTCAAAAGAGAATCCTAATGTGATTTCTTGATAATGGGTGTGTTCCTTATCTTATCCTGGTGTCTAAACTCTTCTCCATGGCTGGACCCCCAAATAATATTCTTTTATGTCCTAAGGGGTATCTAGAGAGTGGGATAGGTTTAATAATTACCCTCACCCTAACGCGTACCCTAACCCTAACCCCTACCCTAACCCTAACGCATACCCTAATCCTAACCCATACCATAAACCGAGACCTAACCCTAACACTAACAATAACCCTAACCCTAACCCATACCCTACGCCGTACCCGAACCCCTTCCCGAACCCGTACCCTAAGCCGTACCCTAAACCTCACCCTAACCCTAACCCTAACCCTAAGCTACCCTTGACTGCTTCTGCCTCCAATAGATTTCCTAAGCACTAGTGTTTTAAGGAACAGGTTAAAAAGAGAATCCTAATGTGATTTCGTGATAATGGGTGTGTTCCTTATCTTCTCCTAGTGTCTAAACTCTTCTCCATGGCTGGACCCCCAAATAATATTCCTTTACGTGCTAAGGGGTATCTAGAGAGTGGGATAGGTTTAATAACTACCCTCACCCTAACGCGTAACCTAACCCTAACCGCTACCCTAACCCTAACGAGTACCCTAATCCTAACCCATACCCTAAACCGAGCCCTAACCCTAACACTAACCCTAACCCTAACCCTAACCCATACCCTACGCCCTACCCGAATCCCTCCCCGAACCCGTACCCTAAGCCGTACCCTAACCCTCACCCTAACCCTAACCCTAACCCTAAGCTACCCTTGAGTGCTTCTGCCTCCAATAGATTTCCTAACCACTAGTGTTTTAAGGAACAGTTTAAAAAGAGAATCATATTGTGATTTCTTGATAATGGGTGTGTTCCTTATCTTCTCCTAGTGTCTAAACCCTTCTCCATGGCTGGACCCCCAAATAATATTCCTTTACGTGCTAAGGGGTATCTAGAGAGTGGGATAGGTTTAATAACTACCCTCACCCTAAAGCGTACCCTAACCCTAACCGCTACCTTAACAATAACGCGTACCCTAATCCTAACCCGAACCCTTAACCGAGCCCTAACCCTAAAACTAACCCTAACCCTAACTCTAACCCATACCCTACGCCCTATCCGAATCCCTCCCCGATCCCGTACCCTAAGCCGTACCCTAACCCTCACCCTAACCCTAACCCTAACCCTAAGCTACCCTTGACGGCTTCTGCGTCCAATAGATTTCCTAAGCACTAGTGATTTAAGGAACAGGTTAAAAAGAGAATCCTAATGTGATTTCTTGATAATGGGTGTGTTCCTTATCTTCTCCTCTTGTCTAAACTCTTTTCCATGGCTGTACCCCCAAATAATATTCCTTTACGTGCTAAGGGGTATCTAGAGAGTGGGATAGGTTTAATAACTAACCTCACCCTATCGCATACCCTAACCCTAACCCCTACCCTAACACTAACGCGTACCCTAATCCTAACCCGTAGCCTAAACCGAGCCCTAACCCAAACACTAACCCTAACCCTAACCCATAGCCTACGCCCTACCCGAACCCCTCCCCGAACCCGTACCCTAAGCCGTACCCTAACCCTCACCGTAACCCTAACCCTAACCCTAAGCTACCCTTGACGGCTTCTGCCTCCAATAGATTTCCTAAGCACTAGTGTTTTAAGGAACATGTTAAAAAGAGAATCCTAATGTGATTTCTTGATAATGGGTGTGTTCCTTATCTTCTCCTCGTGTCTAAACTCTTCTCCATGGATGGACCCCCAAATAATATTCCTTTATGTGCTAAGGGGTATCTAGAGAGTGTGATAGGTTTAATAACTACCCTCACCCTATCGCGTACCCTAACGCTAGCACCTACCCTAACCCTAACGCGTACCCTAATCCTAACCCATACCCTACGCCCTTCCCGAACCCGTCCCCGAACCCGTACCCTAACCCTCACCCTAACCCTAACCCTAACCCTAAGCTACCCTTGACTGCTTCTGCCTCCAATAGATTTCTTCAGCACTAGTGTTTTAAGGAATAGGTTAAAAAGAGAATCCTAATGTGATTTCTTTATAATGGGTGTGATCTTTATCTTATCCTAGTGTCGAAACTCTTCTCCATGGCTGGACCCCAAAATAATATTCCTTTACGTGCTAAGGGGTATCTAGAGAGTGGGATAGGTTTAAAAACTACCCTCACCCTAACGCGTAACCTAACCCTAACCGCTACCCTAACCCTAACGAGTACCCTAATCCTAACCCATACCCTAAACCGAGCCCTAACCATAACACTAACCCTAACCCTAACCCTAACCCATACCCTACGGCCTACACGAATCCCTCCCCGAACCCGTACCCTAAGCCGTACCCTAACCCTCACCCTAACCCTAACCCTAACCCTAAGCTACCCTTGAGTGCTTCTGCCTCAAGTAGATTTCCTAACCACTAGTGTTTTAAGGAACAGTTTAAAAAGAGAATCATATTGTGATTTCTTGATAATGGGTGTGTTCCTTATCTTCTCCTAGTGTCTAAACACTTCTCCATGGATGGACCCCCAAATAATATTCATTTACGTGCTAAGGGGTATCTAGAGAGTGGGATAGGTTTAATAACTACCCTCACACTAAAGCGTACCCTAACCCTAACCCCTACCTTAACACTAACGCGTACCCTAATCCTAACCCGAACCCTTAACCGAGCCCTAACCCTAACACTAACCCTAACCCTAACTCTAACCCATACCCTACGCCCTACCCGAATCCCTCCCCGAATCCGTACCCTAAGCCGTACCCTAACCCTCACCCTAACCCTAACCCTAAACCTAACCCTAAGCTACCCTAGACGGCTTCTGCCTCCAATAGATTTCCTAAGCACTAGTGATTTAAGGAACAGGTTAAAAAGAGAATCCTAATGTGATTTCTTGATAATGGGTGTGTTCCTTATCTTCTCCTCTTGTCTAAACTCTTTTCCATGGCTGGACCCCCAAATAATATTCCTTTACGTGCTAAGGGGTATCTAGAGAGTGTGATAGGTTTAATAACTACCCTCACCCTAACGTGTACCCTAACCCTAACCCCTACACTAACACTAACGCGTACCCTAATCCTAACCCGTACCGCAAACCGAGCCCTAACCCTAAGACTAGCCCTAACCCTAACCCTAACCCATACCCTACGCCCTACCCGAACCCCTCCCCGAACCCGTACCCTAAGCCATACCCTAACCCTCACCCTAACCCTAACCCTAACCCTAAGCTACCCTTGACTGCTTCTGCCTCCAATAGATTTCCTAAGCACTAGTGTTTTAAGGAACAGGTTAAAAAGAGAATCCTAATGTGATTTCTTGATAATGGGTGTGTTCCTTATCTTCTCCTAGTGTCTAAACTCTTCTCCATGGCTGGACCCCCAAATAATATTCCTTTACGTGCTAAGGGGTATCTAGAGAGTGGGATAGGTTTAATAACTACCCTCACCCTAACGCGTACCCTAACCCTAACCCCTACCCTAACCCTAACGCGTACCCTAATCCTAACCCGTACCCTAAACCGAGCCCTAACCCTAACACTAGCCCTAACCCTAACCCTAACCCATACCCTACGCCCTACCCGAACCCCTCCCCGAACCCGTACCCTAAACCGTACCCTAACCCTCACCCTAACCCTAACCCTAACCCTAAGCTACCCTTGACTGCTTCTGCCTACAATAGATTTCCTAAGCACTAGTGTTTTAAGGAACAGGTTAAAAAGAGAATCCTAATGTGATTTCTTGATAATGGGTGTGTTCCTTATCTTCTCCTAGTGTCTAAACTCTTCTCCATGGCTGGACCCCCAATAATATTCCTGTACGTGCTAAGGGGTATCTAGAGAGTGGAATAGGTTTAATAACTACCCTCACCCTAACGTGTACACTAACCCTAACACGTACCCTAATCCTAACCCGTACCCTAAACCGAGCCCTAACCCTAACACTAACCCTAACCCTAACCCTAACCCATACCCTACGCCCTACCCGAACCCCTCACCGAACCCGTGCCCTAAGCCGTACCCTAACCCTCACCCTAACCCTAACCCTAACCCTAAGCTACCCTTGACGGCTTCTGCCTCCAATAGATTTCCTAAGCACTAGTGTTTTAAGGAACATGTTAAAAAGAGAATCCTAATGTGATTTCTTGATAATGGGTGTGTTCCTTATCTTCTCCTCGTGTCTAAACTCTTCTCCATGGCTGGACCCCCAAATAATATTCCTTTAAGTGCTAAGGGGTATCTAGAGAGTGGGATAGGTTTAATAACTACCCTCACCCTATCGCGTACCCTAACCCTAGCACCTACCCTAACCCTAACGCGTACCCTAATCCTAACCCATACCCTACGCCCTTCCCGAACCCGTCCCCGAACCCTTACCCTAACCCTCACCCTAACCCTAACCCTAACCCTAAGCTACCCTTGACTGCTTCTGCCTCCAAAAGATTTCCTCAGCACTAGTGTTTTAAGGAATAGGTTAAAAAGAGAATCCTAATGTGATTTCTTTATAATGGGTGTGATCTTTATCTTATCCTAGTGTCGAAACTCTTCTCCATGGCTGGACCCCAAAATAATATTCCTTTACGTGCTAAGGGGTATCTACAGAGTGGGATAGGTTTAATAACTACCCTAACCCTAATGCGTACCCTAACCCTAACCCCTACCCTAACACTAACGCATACACTAATCCTAAACCGTACCCAAAACCGAGCCCTAACCCTAACACTAACCCTAACCCTAACCCTAACCCATACCCTACGCCCTACCCGAACCCCTCACCTAACCCGTACCCTAAGCCGTACCCTAACCCTAACCCTAATGCTAAGCTACCCTTGACTGCTTCTGCCTGCAATAGATTTCCTAAACAGTAGTGTTTTAAAAAACAGGTTCAAAAGAGAATCCTAATGTGACTTCTTGATAATGGGTGTGTTCCTTATCTTATCCTGGTGTCTAAACTCTTCTCCATGGCTGGACCCCCAAATAATATTCTTTTACGTCGTAAGGGGTATCTAGAGAGTGGGATAGGTTTAATAATTACCCTCACCCTAACGCGTACCCTAACCCTAACCCCTACCCTAACCCTAACGCATACCCTAATCCTAACCCATACCATAAACCGAGACCTAACCCTAACACTAACAATAACCCTAACCCTAACCCATACCCTACGCCGTACCCGAACCCCTTCCCGAACCCGTACCCTAAGCCGTACCCTAACCCTCACCCTAACCCTAACCCTAACCCTAAGCTACCCTTGACTGCTTCTGCCTCCAATAGATTTCCTAAGCACTAGTGTTTTAAGGAACAGGTTAAAAATAGAATCCTAATGTGATTTCGTGATAATGGGTGTGTTCCTTATCTTCTCCTAGTGTCTAAACTCTTCTCCATGGCTGGACCCCCAAATAATATTCCTTTACGTGCTAAGGGGTATCTAGAGAGTGGGATAGGTTTAATAACTACCCTCACCCTAACGCGTAACCTAACCCTAACCGCTACCCTAACCCTAACGAGTACCCTAATCCTAACCCATACCCTAAACCGAGCCC
Source organism: Balaenoptera acutorostrata (assembly GCF_949987535.1). Taxonomy (NCBI): domain Eukaryota; kingdom Metazoa; phylum Chordata; class Mammalia; order Artiodactyla; family Balaenopteridae; genus Balaenoptera; species Balaenoptera acutorostrata. Next base: position 248,256 of record NW_026646727.1, read on the forward strand.
TAACCCTAACACTAACCCTAACCCTAACCCTAACCCATACCCTACGCCCTACCCGAATCCCTCCCCGAACCCGTACCCTAAGCCGTACCCTAACCCTCACCCTAACCCTAACCCTAACCCTAAGCTACCCTTGAGTGCTTCTGCCTCCAATAGATTTCCTAACCACTAGTGTTTTAAGGAACAGTTTAAAAAGAGAATCATATTGTGATTTCTTGATAATGGGTGTGTTCCTTATCTTCTCCTCGTGTCTAAACTCTTCTCCATGGCTGGACCCCCAAATAATATTCCTTTACGTGCTAAGGGGTATCTAGAGAGTGGGATAGGTTTAATAACTACCCTCACCCTAACGCGTACCCTAACCCTAACCCCTACCCTAACCCTAACGCATACCCTAATCCTAACCCATACCCTAAACCGAGACCTAACCGTAACACTAACAATAACCCTAACCCTAACCCATACCCTACGCCGTACCCGAACCCCTTCCCGAACCCGTACCCTAAGCCGTACCCTAACCCTCACCCTAACCCTAACCCTAACCCTAAGCTACCCTTGACTGCTTCTGCCTCCAATAGATTTCCTAAGCACTAGTGTTTTAAGGAACAGGTTAAAAAGAGAATCCTAATGTGATTTCGTGATAATGGGTGTGTTCCTTATCTTCTCCTAGTGTCTAAACTCTTCTCCATGGCTGGACCCCCAAATAATATTCCTTTACGTGCTAAGGGGTATCTAGAGAGTGGGATAGGTTTAATAACTACCCTCACCCTAACGCGTAACCTAACCCTAACCGCTACCCTAACCCTAACGAGTACCCTAATCCTAACCCATACCCTAAACCGAGCCCTAACCCTAACACTAACGCTAACCCTAACCCTAACCCATACCCTACGCCCTACCCGAATCCCTCCACGAACCCGTACCCTAAGCCGTACCCTAACCCTCACCCTAACCCTAACCCTAACCCTAAGCTACCCTTGAGTGCTTCTGCCTCCAATAGATTTCCTAACCACTAGTGTTTTAAGGAACAGTTTAAAAAGAGAATCATATTGTGATTTCTTGATAATGGGTGTGTTCCTTATCTTCTCCTAGTGTCTAAACCCTTCTCCATGGCTGGACCCCCAAATAATATTCCTTTACGTGCTAAGGGGTATCTAGAGAGTGGGATAGGTTTAATAACTACCCTCACCCTAAAGCGTACCCTAACCCTAACCGCTACCTTAACAATAACGCGTACCCTAATCCTAACCCGAACCCTTAACCTAGCCCTAACCCTAACACTAGCCCTAACCCTAACTCTAACCCATACCCTACGCCCTATCCGAATCCCTCCCCGATCCCGTACCCTAAGCCGTACCCTAACCCTCACCCTAACCCTAACCCTAACCCTAAGCTACCCTTGACGGCTTCTGCCTCCAATAGATTTCCTAAGCACTAGTGATTTAAGGAACAGGTTAAAAAGAGAATCCTAATGTGATTTCTTGATAATGGGTGTGTTCCTTATCTTCTCCTGGTGTCTAAACTCTTCTCCATGGCTGGACCCCCAAATAATATTCCTTTACGTGCTAAGGGGTATCTAGAGAGTGTGATAGGTTTAATAACTACCCTCACCCTAACGTGTACCCTAACCCTAACCCCTACACTAACGCTAACGCGTACCCTAATCCTAACCCGTACCCCAAACCGAGCCCTAACCCTAACACTAGCCCTAACCCTAACCCTAACCCATACCCTACGCCCTACCCGAACCCCTCCCCGAACCCGTACCCTAAGCCATACCCTAAACCTCACCTTAACCCTAACCCTAACCCTAAGCTACCCTTGACTGCTTCTGCCTCCAATAGATTTCCTAAGCACTAGTGTTTTAAGGAACAGGTTAAAAAGAGAATCCTAAAGTGATTTCTTGATAATGGGTGTGTTCCTTATCTTCTCCTAGTGTCTAAACACTTCTCCATGGCTGGATCCCCAAATAATATTACTTTACGTGCTAAGGGGTATCTAGAGAGTGGGATAGGTTTAATAATTACCCTCACCCTAACGCGTACCCTAACCCTAACCCCTACCCTAACCCTAACGCATACCCTAATCCTAACCCATAACATAAACCGAGACCTAACCCTAACACTAACAATAACCCTAACCCTAACCCATACCCTACGCCGTACCCGAACCCCTTCCCGAACCCGTACCCTAAGCCGTACCCTAACCCTCACCCTAACCCTAACCCTAACCCTAAGCTACCCTTGACTGCTTCTGCCTCCAATAGATTTCCTAAGCACTAGTGTTTTAAGGAACAGGTTAAAAATAGAATCCTAATGTGATTTCGTGATAATGGGTGTGTTCCTTATCTTCTCCTAGTGTCTAAACTCTTCTCCATGGCTGGACCCCCAAATAATATTCCTTTACGTGCTAAGGGGTATCTAGAGAGTGGGATAGGTTTAATAACTACCCTCACCCTAACGCGTAACCTAACCCTAACCGCTACCCTAACCCTAACGAGTACCCTAATCCTAACCCATACCCTAAACCGAGCCCTAACCCTAACACTAACCCTAACCCTAACCCTAACCCATACCCTACGCCCTACCCGAATCCCTCCCCGAAACCGTACCCTAAGCCGTACCCTAACCCTCACCCTAACCCTAACCCTAACCCTAAGCTACCCTTGAGTGCTTCTGCCTCCAATAGATTTCCTAACCACTAGTGTTTTAAGGAACAGTTTAAAAAGAGAATCATATTGTGATTTCTTGATAATGGGTGTGTTCCTTATCTTCTCCTCGTGTCTAAACTCTTCTCCATGGCTGGACCCCCAAATAATATTCCTTTACGTGCTAAGGGGTATCTAGAGAGTGGGATAGGTTTAATAACTACCCTCACCCTAACGCGTACCCTAACCCTAACCCCTACCCTAACCCTAACGCATACCCTAATCCTAACCCATACCCTAAACCGAGACCTAACCGTAACACTAACAATAACCCTAACCCTAACCCATACCCTACGCCGTACCCGAACCCCTTCCCGAACCCGTACCCTAAGCCGTACCCTAACCCTCACCCTAACCCTAACCCTAACCCTAAGCTACCCTTGACTGCTTCTGCCTCCAATAGATTTCCTAAGCACTAGTGTTTTAAGGAACAGGTTAAAAAGAGAATCCTAATGTGATTTCGTGATAATGGGTGTGTTCCTTATCTTCTCCTAGTGTCTAAACTCTTCTCCATGGCTGGACCCCCAAATAATATTCCTTTACGTGCTAAGGGGTATCTAGAGAGTGGGATAGGTTTAATAACTACCCTCACCCTAACGCGTAACCTAACCCTAACCGCTACCCTAACCCTAACGAGTACCCTAATCCTAACCCATACCCTAAACCGAGCCCTAACCCTAACACTAACGCTAACCCTAACACTAACCCATACCCTACGCCCTACCCGAATCCCTCCACGAACCCGTACCCTAAGCCGTACCCTAACCCTCACCCTAACCCTAACCCTAACCCTAAGCTACCCTTGAGTGCTTCTGCCTCCAATAGATTTCCTAACCACTAGTGTTTTAAGGAACAGTTTAAAAAGAGAATCATATTGTGATTTCTTGATAATGGGTGTGTTCCTTATCTTCTCCTAGTGTCTAAACCCTTCTCCATGGCTGGACCCCCAAATAATATTCCTTTACGTGCTAAGGGGTATCTAGAGAGTGGGATAGGTTTAATAACTACCCTCACCCTAAAGCGTACCCTAACCCTAACCGCTACCTTAACAATAACGCGTACCCTAATCCTAACCCGAACCCTTAACCTAGCCCTAACCCTAACACTAGCCCTAACCCTAACTCTAACCCATACCCTACGCCCTATCCGAATCCCTCCCCGATCCCGTACCCTAAGCCGTACCCTAACCCTCACCCTAACCCTAACCCTAACCCTAAGCTACCCTTGACGGCTTCTGCCTCCAATAGATTTCCTAAGCACTAGTGATTTAAGGAACAGGTTAAAAAGAGAATCCTAATGTGATTTCTTGATAATGGGTGTGTTCCTTATCTTCTCCTGGTGTCTAAACTCTTCTCCATGGCTGGACCCCCAAATAATATTCCTTTACGTGCTAAGGGGTATCTAGAGAGTGTGATAGGTTTAATAACTACCCTCACCCTAACGTGTACCCTAACCCTAACCCCTACACTAACGCTAACGCGTACCCTAATCCTAACCCGTACCCCAAACCGAGCCCTAACCCTAACACTAGCCCTAACCCTAACCCTAACCCATACCCTACGCCCTACCCGAACCCCTCCCCGAACCCGTACCCTAAGCCATACCCTAAACCTCACCTTAACCCTAACCCTAACCCTAAGCTACCCTTGACTGCTTCTGCCTCCAATAGATTTCCTAAGCACTAGTGTTTTAAGGAACAGGTTAAAAAGAGAATCCTAAAGTGATTTCTTGATAATGGGTGTGTTCCTTATCTTCTCCTAGTGTCTAAACACTTCTCCATGGCTGGATCCCCAAATAATATTACTTTACGTGCTAAGGGGTATCTAGAGAGTGGGATAGGTTTAATAACTAACCTCACCCTATCGCATACCCTAACCCTAACCCCTACCCTAACACTAACGCGTACCCTAATCCTAACCCGTACCCTAAACCGAGCCCTAACCCAAACACTAACCCTAACCCTAACCCTAACCCATAGCCTACGCCCTACCCGAACCCCTCCCCGAACCCGTACCCTAAGCCGTACCCTAACCCTCACCCTAACCCTACCCCTAACCCTAAGCTACCCTTGACTGCTTCTGCCTCCAATAGATTTCCTAAGCACTAGTGTTTTAAGGAACAGGTTAAAAAGAGAATCCTAATGTGATTTCTTGATAATGGGTGTGTTCCTTATCTTCTCCTAGTGTCTAAACTCTTCTCCATGGCTGGACCCCCAAATAATATTCCTTTACGTGCTAAGGGGTATCTAGAGAGTGGGATAGGTTTAATAACTACCCTCACCCTAACGCGTACCCTAACCCTAACCCCTACACTAACCCTAACGCGTACCCTAATCCTAACCCGTACCCTAAACCGAGCCCTAACCCTAACACTAGCCCTAACCCTAACCCTAACCCATACCCTACGCCCTACCCGAACCCGTACCCTAAGCCGTACCCTAACCTTCACCCTAACCCTAACCCTAACCCTAAGCTACCCTTGACTGCTTCTGCCTCCAATAGATTTCCTAAGCACTAGTGTTTTAAGGAACAGGTTAAAAAGAGAATCCTAATGTGATTTCTTGATAATGGGTGTGTTCCTTATCTTCTCCTAATGTCTAAACTCTTCTCCATGGCTGGACCCCCAAATAATATTCCTTTACGTGCTAAGGGGTATCTAGAGAGTGTGATAGGTTTAATAACTACCCCCACCCTAACGAGTACCCTAACCCTAACCCCTACCCTAACCCTAACGCGTACCCTAATCCTAACCCGTACCCTAAACCGAGCCCTAACCCTAACACTAACCCTAACCCTAACCCTAACCCATACCCTACGCCCTACCCGAACCCCTCCCCGAACCCGTGCCCTAAGCCGTACCCTAACCCTCACCCTAACCCTAACCCTAACCCTAAGCTACCCTTGACGGCTTCTGCCTCCAATAGATTTCCTAAGCACTAGTGTTTTAAGGAACATGTTAAAAAGAGAATCCTAATGTGATTTCTTTATAATGGGTGTGTTCCTTATCTTCTCCTCGTGTCTAAACTCTTCTCCATGGATGGACCCCCAAATATATTCCTTTATGTGCTAAGGGGTATCTAGAGAGTGTGATAGGTTTAATAACTACCCTCACCCTATCGCGTACCCTAACCCTAGCACCTACCCTAACCCTAACGCGTACCCTAATCCTAACCCATACCCTACGCCCTTCCCGAACCCGTCCCCGAACCCGTACCCTAACCCTCACCCTAACCCTAACCCTAACCCTAAGCTACCCTTGACTGCTTCTGCCTCCAATAGATTTCCTCAGCACTAGTGTTTTAAGGAATAGGTTAAAAAGAGAATCCTAATGTGATTTCTTTATAATGGGTGTGATCTTTATCTTATCCTAGAGTCGAAACTCTTCTCCATGGCTGGACCCCAAAATAATATTCCTTTACGTGCTAAGGGGTATCTACAGAGTGGGATAGGTTTAATAACTACCCTAACCCTAATGCGTACCCTAACCCTAACCCCTACCCCAACACTAACGCATACACTAATCCTAAACCGTACCCTAAACCGAGCCCTAACCCTAACACTAACCCTAACCCTAACCCTAACCCATACCCTACGCCCTACCCGAACCCCTCACCTAACCCGTACCCTAAGCCGTACCCTAACCCTAACCCTAATGCTAAGCTACCCTTGACTGCTTCTGACTGCAATAGATTTCCTAAACAGTAGTGTTTTAAAAAACAGGTTCAAAAGAGAATCCTAATGTGACTTCTTGATAATGGGTGTGTTCCTTATCTTATCCTGGTGTCTAAACTCTTCTCCATGGCTGGACCCCCAAATAATATTCTTTTACGTCCTAAGGGGTATCTAGAGAGTGGGATAGGTTTAATAACTACCCTCACCCTAACGCGTACCCTAACCCTAACCCCTACCCTAACCCTAACGCATACCCTAATCCTAACCCATACCATAAACCGAGACCTAACCCTAACACTAACAATAACCCTAACCCTAACCCATACCCTACGCTGTACCCGAACCCCTTCCCGAACCCGTACCCTAAGCCGTACCCTAACCCTCACCCTAACCCTAACCCTAACACTAAGCTACCCTTGACTGCTTCTGCCTCCAATAGATTTCCTAAGCACTAGTGTTTTAAGGAACAGGTTAAAAAGAGAATCGTAATGTGATTTCGTGATAATGGGTGTGTTCCTTATCTTCTCCTAGTGTCTAAACTCTTCTCCATGGCTGGACCCCCAAATACTATTCCTTTACGTGCTAAGGGGTATCTAGAGAGTGGGATAGGTTTAATAACTACCCTCACCCTAACGCGTAACCTAACCGTAACCGCTACCCTAACCCTAACGAGTACCCTAATCCTAACCCATACCCTAAACCGAGCCCTAACCCTAACACTAACCCTAACCCTAACCCTAACCCATACCCTACGCCCTACCCGAATCCCTCCCCGAACCCGTACCCTAAGCCGTACCCTAACCCTCACCCTAACCCTAACCCTAACCCTAAGCTACCCTTGACGGCTTCTGCGTCCAATAGATTTCCTAAGCACTAGTGATTTAAGGAACAGGTTAAAAAGAGAATCCTAATGTGATTTCTTGATAATGGGTGTGTTCCTTATCTTCTCCTCTTGTCTAAACTCTTTTCCATGGCTGGACCCCCAAATAACATTCCTTTACGTGCTAAGGGGTATCTAGAGAGTGTGATAGGTTTAATAACTACCCTCACCCTAACGTGTACCCTAACCCTAACCCCTACACTAACGCTAACGCGTACCCTAATCCTAACCCGTACCCCAAACCGAGCCCTAACCCTAACACTAGCCCTAACCCTAACCCTAACCCATACCCTACGCCCTACCCGAACCCCTCACCGAACCCGTACCCTAAGCCGTACCCTAACCCTCACCCTAACCCTAACCCTAACTCTAAGCTACCCTTGACGGCTTCTGCCTCCAATAGATTTCCTAAGCACTAGTGTTTTAAGGAACATGTTAAAAAGAGAATCCTAATGTGATTTCTTGATAATGGGTGTGTTCCTTATCTTCTCCTCGTGTCTAAACTCTTCTCCATGGATGGACCCCCAAATAATATTCCTTTATGTGCTAAGGGGTATCTAGAGAGTGTGATAGGTTTAATAACTACCCTCACCATATCGCGTACCCTAACCCTAGCACCTACCCTAACCCTAACGCATACCCTAATCCTAACCCATACCCTACACCCTTCCCGAACCCGTCCCCGAACCCGTACCCTAACCCTCACCCTAACCCTAAGCTACCCTTGACTGCTTCTGCCTCCAATAGATTTCCTCAGCACTAGTGTTTTAAGGAATAGGTTAAAAAGAGAATCCTAATGTGATTTCTTTATAATGGGTGTGATCTTTATCTTATCCTAGTGTCGAAACTCTTCTCCATGGCTGGACCCCAAAATAATATTCCTTTACGTGCTAAGGGGTATCTACAGAGTGGGATAGGTTTAATAACTACCCTAACCCTAATGCGTACCCTAACCCTAACCCCTACCCTAACACTAACGCATACACTATTCCTAAACCGTACCCTAAACCGAGCCCTAACCCTAACACTAACCCTAACCCTAACCCTAACCCATACCCTACGCCCTACCCGAACCCCTCATCTAACCCGTACCCTAAGCCGTACCCTAACCCTAACCCTAATGCTAAGCTACCCTTGACTGCTTCTGCCTGCAATAGATTTCCTAAACAGTAGTGTTTTAAAAAACAGGTTCAAAAGAGAATCCTAATGTGACTTCTTGATAATGGGTGTGTTCCTTATCTTATCCTGGTGTCTAAACTCTTCTCCATGGCTGGACCACCAAATAATATTCTTTTACGTCCTAAGGGGTATCTAGAGAGTGGGATAGGTTTAATAACTACCCTCACCCTAACGCGTACCCTAACCCTAACCCCTACCCTAACCCTAACGCATACCCTAATCCTAACCCATACCCTAAACCGAGACCTAACCGTAACACTAACAATAACCCTAACCCTAACCCATACCCTACGCCGTACCCGAACCCCTTCCCGAACCCGTACCCTAAGCCGTACCCTAACCCTCACCCTAACCCTAACCCTAACCCTAAGCTACCCTTGACTGCTTCTGCCTCCAATAGATTTCCTAAGCACTAGTGTTTTAAGGAACAGGTTAAAAAGAGAATCCTAATGTGATTTCGTGATAATGGGTGTGTTCCTTATCTTCTCCTAGTGTCTAAACTCTTCTCCATGGCTGGACCCCCAAATAATATTCCTTTACGTGCTAAGGGGTATCTAGAGAGTGGGATAGGTTTAATAACTACCCTCACCCTAACGCGTAACCTAACCCTAACCGCTACCCTAACCCTAACGAGTACCCTAATCCTATCCCATACCCTAAACCGAGCCCTAACCCTAACACTAACGCTAACCCTAACCCTAACCCATACCCTACGCCCTACCCGAATCCCTCCACGAACCCGTACCCTAAGCCGTACCCTAACCCTCACCCTAACCCTAACCCTAACCCTAAGCTACCCTTGAGTGCTTCTGCCTCCAATAGATTTCCTAACCACTAGTGTTTTAAGGAACAGTTTAAAAAGAGAATCATATTGTGATTTCTTGATAATGGGTGTGTTCCTTATCTTCTCCTAGTGTCTAAACCCTTCTCCATGGCTGGACCCCCAAATAATATTCCTTTACGTGCTAAGGGGTATCTAGAGAGTGGGATAGGTTTAATAACTACCCTCACCCTAAAGCGTACCCTAACCCTAACCGCTACCTTAACAATAACGCGTACCCTAATCCTAACCCGAACCCTTAACCTAGCCCTAACCCTAAAACTAACCCTAACCCTAACTCTAACCCATACCCTACGCCCTATCCGAATCCCTCCCCGATCCCGTACCCTAAGCCGTACCCTAACCCTCACCCTAACCCTAACCCTAACCCTAAGCTACCCTTGACGGCTTCTGCCTCCAATAGATTTCCTAAGCACTAGTGATTTAAGGAACAGGTTAAAAAGAGAATCCTAATGTGATTTCTTGATAATGGGTGTGTTCCTTATCTTCTCCTAGTGTCTAAACTCTTCTCCATGGATGGACCCCCAAATAATATTCTTTTACGTCCTAAGGGGTATCTAGAGAGTGGGATAGGTTTAATAACTACCCTCACCCTAACGCGTACCCTAACCCTAACCCCTACCCTAACCCTAACGCATACCCTAATCCTAACCCATACCATAAACCGAGACCTAACCCTAACACTAACAATAACCCTAACCCTAACCCATACCCTACGCCGTACCCGAACCCCTTCCCGAACCCGTACCCTAAGCCGTACCCTAACCCTCACCCTAACCCTAACCCTAACACTAAGCTACCCTTGACTGCTTCTGCCTCCAATAGATTTCCTAAGCACTAGTGTTTTAAGGAACAGGTTAAAAAGAGAATCGTCATGTGATTTCGTGATAATGGGTGTGTTCCTTATCTTCTCCTAGTGTCTAAACTCTTCTCCATGGCTGGACCCCCAAATACTATTCCTTTACGTGCTAAGGGGTATCTAGAGAGTGGGATAGGTTTAATAACTACCCTCACCCTAACGCGTAACCTAACCGTAACCGCTACCCTAACCCTAACGAGTACCCTAATCCTAACCCATACCCTAAACCGAGCCCTAACCCTAACACTAACCCTAACCCTAACCCTAACCCATACCCTACGCCCTACCCGAATCCCTCCCCGAACCCGTACCCTAAGCCGTACCCTAACCCTCACCCTAACCCTAACCCTAACCCTAAGCTACCCTTGACGGCTTCTGCGTCCAATAGATTTCCTAAGCACTAGTGATTTAAGGAACAGGTTAAAAAGAGAATCCTAATGTGATTTCTTGATAATGGGTGTGTTCCTTATCTTCTCCTCTTGTCTAAACTCTTTTCCATGGCTGGACCCCCAAATAACATTCCTTTACGTGCTAAGGGGTATCTAGAGAGTGTGATAGGTTTAATAACTACCCTCACCCTAACGTGTACCCTAACCCTAACCCCTACACTAACGCTAACGCGTACCCTAATCCTAACCCGTACCCCAAACCGAGCCCTAACCCTAACACTAGCCCTAACCCTAACCCTAACCCATACCCTACGCCCTACCCGAACCCCTCACCGAACCCGTACCCTAAGCCGTACCCTAACCCTCACCCTAACCCTAACCCTAACCCTAAGCTACCCTTGACGGCTTCTGCCTCCAATAGATTTCCTAAGCACTAGTGTTTTAAGGAACATGTTAAAAAGAGAATCCTAATGTGATTTCTTGATAATGGGTGTGTTCCTTATCTTCTCCTCGTGTCTAAACTCTTCTCCATGGATGGACCCCCAAATAATATTCCTTTATGTGCTAAGGGGTATCTAGAGAGTGTGATAGGTTTAATAACTACCCTCACCATATCGCGTACCCTAACCCTAGCACCTACCCTAACCCTAACGCATACCCTAATCCTAACCCATACCCTACACCCTTCCCGAACCCGTCCCCGAACCCGTACCCTAACCCTCACCCTAACCCTAACCCTAACCCTAAGCTACCCTTGACTGCTTCTGCCTCCAATAGATTTCCTCAGCACTAGTGTTTTAAGGAATAGGTTAAAAAGAGAATCCTAATGTGATTTCTTTATAATGGGTGTGATCTTTATCTTATCCTAGTGTCGAAACTCTTCTCCATGGCTGGACCCCAAAATAATATTCCTTTACGTGCTAAGGGGTATCTACAGAGTGGGATAGGTTTAATAACTACCCTAACCCTAATGCGTACCCTAACCCTAACCCCTACCCTAACACTAACGCATACACTATTCCTAAACCGTACCCTAAACCGAGCCCTAACCCTAACACTAACCCTAACCCTAACCCTAACCCATACCCTACGCCCTACCCGAACCCCTCATCTAACCCGTACCCTAAGCCGTACCCTAACCCTAACCCTAATGCTAAGCTACCCTTGACTGCTTCTGCCTGCAATAGATTTCCTAAACAGTAGTGTTTTAAAAAACAGGTTCAAAAGAGAATCCTAATGTGACTTCTTGATAATGGGTGTGTTCCTTATCTTATCCTGGTGTCTAAACTCTTCTCCATGGCTGGACCACCAAATAATATTCTTTTACGTCCTAAGGGGTATCTAGAGAGTGGGATAGGTTTAATAACTACCCTCACCCTAACGCGTACCCTAACCCTAACCCCTACCCTAACCCTAACGCATACCCTAATCCTAACCCATACCCTAAACCGAGACCTAACCGTAACACTAACAATAACCCTAACCCTAACCCATACCCTACGCCGTACCCGAACCCCTTCCCGAACCCGTACCCTAAGCCGTACCCTAACCCTCACCCTAACCCTAACCCTAACCCTAAGCTACCCTTGACTGCTTCTGCCTCCAATAGATTTCCTAAGCACTAGTGTTTTAAGGAACAGGTTAAAAAGAGAATCCTAATGTGATTTCGTGATAATGGGTGTGTTCCTTATCTTCTCCTAGTGTCTAAACTCTTCTCCATGGCTGGACCCCCAAATAATATTCCTTTACGTGCTAAGGGGTATCTAGAGAGTGGGATAGGTTTAATAACTACCCTCACCCTAACGCGTAACCTAACCCTAACCGCTACCTTAACAATAACGCGTACCCTAATCCTAACCCGAACCCTTAACCTAGCCCTAACCCTAACACTAACGCTAACCCTAACCCTAACCCATACCCTACGCCCTACCCGAATCCCTCCACGAACCCGTACCCTAAGCCGTACCCTAACCCTCACCCTAACCCTAACCCTAACCCTAAGCTACCCTTGAGTGCTTCTGCCTCCAATAGATTTCCTAACCACTAGTGTTTTAAGGAACAGTTTAAAAAGAGAATCATATTGTGATTTCTTGATAATGGGTGTGTTCCTTATCTTCTCCTAGTGTCTAAACCCTTCTCCATGGCTGGACCCCCAAATAATATTCCTTTACGTGCTAAGGGGTATCTAGAGAGTGGGATAGGTTTAATAACTACCCTCACCCTAAAGCGTACCCTAACCCTAACCTCTACCTTAACAATAACGCGTACCCTAATCCTAACCCGAACCCTTAACCTAGCCCTAACCCTAAAACTAACCCTAACCCTAACTCTAACCCATACCCTACGCCCTATCCGAATCCCTCCCCGATCCCGTACCCTAAGCCGTACCCTAACCCTCACCCTAACCCTAACCCTAACCCTAAGCTACCCTTGACGGCTTCTGCCTCCAATAGATTTCCTAAGCACTAGTGTTTTAAGGAACAGGTTAAAAAGAGAATCCTAAAGTGATTTCTTGATAATGGGTGTGTTCCTTATCTTCTCCTAGTGTCTAAACACTTCTCCATGGCTGGATCCCCAAATAATATTACTTTACGTGCTAAGGGGTATCTAGAGAGTGGGATAGGTTTAATAACTAACCTCACCCTATCGCATACCCTAACCCTAACCCCTACCCTAACACTAACGCGTACCCTAATCCTAACCCGTACCCTAAACCGAGCCCTAACCCAAACACTAACCCTAACCCTAACCCTAACCCATAGCCTACGCCCTACCCGAACCCCTCCCCGAACCCGTACCCTAAGCCGTACCCTAACCCTCACCCTAACCCTACCCCTAACCCTAAGCTACCCTTGACTGCTTCTGCCTCCAATAGATTTCCTAAGCACTAGTGTTTTAAGGAACAGGTTAAAAAGAGAATCCTAATGTGATTTCTTGATAATGGGTGTGTTCCTTATCTTCTCCTAGTGTCTAAACTCTTCTCCATGGCTGGACCCCCAAATAATATTCCTTTACGTGCTAAGGGGTATCTAGAGAGTGGGATAGGTTTAATAACTACCCTCACCCTAACGCGTACCCTAACCCTAACCCCTACACTAACCCTAACGCGTACCCTAATCCTAACCCGTACCCTAAACCGAGCCCTAACCCTAACACTAGCCCTAACCCTAACCCTAACCCATACCCTACGCCCTACCCGAACCCGTACCCTAAGCCGTACCCTAACCTTCACCCTAACCCTAACCCTAACCCTAAGCTACCCTTGACTGCTTCTGCCTCCAATAGATTTCCTAAGCACTAGTGTTTTAAGGAACAGGTTAAAAAGAGAATCCTAATGTGATTTCTTGATAATGGGTGTGTTCCTTATCTTCTCCTAATGTCTAAACTCTTCTCCATGGCTGGACCCCCAAATAATATTCCTTTACGTGCTAAGGGGTATCTAGAGAGTGTGATAGGTTTAATAACTACCCCCACCCTAACGAGTACCCTAACCCTAACCCCTACCCTAACCCTAACGCGTACCCTAATCCTAACCCGTACCCTAAACCGAGCCCTAACCCTAACACTAACCCTAACCCTAACCCTAACCCATACCCTACGCCCTACCCGAACCCCTCCCCGAACCCGTGCCCTAAGCCGTACCCTAACCCTCACCCTAACCCTAACCCTAACCCTAAGCTACCCTTGACTGCTTCTGCCTCCAATAGATTTCCTCAGCACTAGTGTTTTAAGGAATAGGTTAAAAAGAGAATCCTAATGTGATTTCTTTATAATGGGTGTGATCTTTATCTTATCCTAGAGTCGAAACTCTTCTCCATGGCTGGACCCCAAAATAATATTCCTTTACGTGCTAAGGGGTATCTAGAGAGTGTGATAGGTTTAATAACTACCCTTACCCTAACGTGTACCCTAACCCTAACCCCTACACTAACCCTAACACGTACCCTAATCCTAACCCGTACCCCAAACCGAGCCCTAACCCTAACACCAGCCCTAACCCTAACCCTAACCCATACCCTACGCCCTACCCGAACCCCTCCCCGAACCCGTACCCTAAGCCATACCCTAAACCTCACCCTAACCCTAACCCTAACCCTAAGCTACCCTTGACTGCTTCTGCCTCCAATAGATTTCCTAAGCACTAGTGTTTTAAGGAACAGGTTAAAAAGGTGAATCCTAATGTGATTTATTGATAATGGGTGTGTTCCTTATCTTCTCCTCGTGTCTAAACTCTTCTCCATGGCTGGACCCCCAAATAATATTCCTTTACGTGCTAAGGGGTATCTAGAGAGTGGGATAGGTTTAATAACTACCCTCACCCTAACGCGTACCCTAACCCTAACCCCTACCCTAACCCTAACGCATACCCTAATCCTAACCCGTACCCTAAACCGAGCCCTAACCCTAACACTAGCCCTAACCCTAACCCTAACCCATACCCTACGCCCTACCCGAACCCCTACCCGAACCCTTATCGTAAGCCGTACCCTAACCCTCACCCTAACCCTAACCCTAACCCTAAGCTACCCTTGACGGCTTCTGCCTCCAAAAGATTTCCTAAGCACTAGTGATTTAAGGAACAGGTTAAAAAGAGAATCCTAATGTGATTTATTGATAATGGTTGTGTTCCTTATCTTCTCCTCGTGTCTAAACTCTTCTCCATGGCTGGACCCCCAAATAATATTCCTTTACGTGCTAAGGGGTATCTAGAGAGTGGGATAGGTTTAATAACTACCCTCACCCTAACGCGTACCCTAACCCTAACCCCTACCCTAACCCTAACGCATACCCTAATCCTAACCCGTACCCTAAACCGAGCCCTAACCCTAACACTAGCCCTAACCCTAACCCTAACCCATACCCTACGCCCTACCCGAACCCCTCCCCGAACCCTTATTGTAAGCCGTACCCTAACCCTCACCCTAACCCTAACCCTAACCCTAAGCTACCCTTGACTGCTTCTGCCTCCAATAGATTTCCTAAGCACTAGTGTTTTAAGGAACAGGTTAAAAAGAGAATCCTAATGTGATTTCGTGATAATGGGTGTGTTCCTTATCTTCTCCTAGTGTCTAAACTCTTCTCCATGGCTGGACCCCCAAATAATATTCCTTTACGTGCTAAGGGGTATCTAGAGAGTGGGATAGGTTTAATAACTACCCTCACCCTAATGCGTACCCTAACCCTAACCCCTACCCTAACCCTAACGCGTACCCTAATCCTAACCCATACCCTACGCCCTTCCCGAACCCGTCCCCGAACCCGTACCCTAACCCTCACCCTAACCCTAACCCTAACCCTAAGCTACCCTTGACTGCTTCTGCCTCCAATAGATTTCCTCAGCACTAGTGTTTTAAGGAATAGGTTAAAAAGAGAATCCTAATGTGATTTCTTCATAATGGGTGTGATCTTTATCTTATCCTAGTGTCGAAACTCTTCTCCATGGCTGGACCCCAAAATAATATTCCTTTACGTGCTAAGGGGTATCTACAGAGTGGGATAGGTTTAATAACTACCCTAACCCTAATGCGTACCCTAACCCTAACCCCTACCCTAACACTAACGCATACACTAATCCTAAACCGTACCCTAAACCGAGCCCTAACCCTAACACTAACCCTAACCCTAACCCTAACCCATACCCTACGCCCTACCCGAACCCCTCACCTAACCCGTACCCTAAGCCGTACCCTAACCCTAACCCTAATGCTAAGCTACCCTTGACTGCTTCTGCCTGCAATAGATTTCCTAAACAGTAGTGTTTTAAAAAACAGGTTCAAAAGAGAATCCTAATGTGACTTCTTGATAATGGGTGTGTTCCTTATCTTATCCTGGTGTCTAAACTCTTCTCCATGGCTGGACCCCCAAATAATATTCTTTTACGTCCTAAGGGGTATCTAGAGAGTGGGATAGGTTTAATAACTACCCTCACCCTAACGCGTACGCTAACCCTAACCCCTACCGTAACCCTAACGCATACCCTAATCCTAACCCATACCATAAACCGAGACCTAACCCTAACACTAACAATAACCCTAACCCTAACCCATACCCTACGCCGTACCCGAACCCCTTCCCGAACCCGTACCCTAAGCCGTACCCTAACCCTCACCCTAACCCTAACCCTAACCCTAACGCGTACACTAACCCTAACACGTACCCTAATCCTAACCCGAACCCTAAGCCGAGCCCTAAACCTAACACTAACCCTAACCCTAACCCTAACCCATACCCTACGCCCTACCCGAACCCCTCCCCGAACCCGTGCCCTAAGCCGTACCCTAACCCTCACCCTAACCCTAACCCTAACCCTAAGCTACCCTTGACGGCTTCTGCCTCCAATAGATTTCCTAAGCAGTAGTGTTTTAAGGAACATGTTAAAAAGAGAATCCTAATGTGATTTCGTGATAATGGGCGTGTTCCTTATCTTCTCCTCGTGTCTAAACTCTTCTCCATGGATGGACCCCCAAATAATATTACTTTATGTGCTAAGGGGTATCTAGAGAGTGTGATAGGTTTAATAACTACCCTCACCCTATCGCGTACCCTAACCCTAACCCCTACCCTAACCGTAACGCGTACCCTAATCCTAACCCGTACCCTAAACCGAGCCCTAATCCTAACACTAACCCTAACCCTAACCCTAACCCATACCCTACGCCCTACCCGAACCCCTCCCCGAACCCGTACCCTGAGCCATGCCCTAGCCCTCACCCTAACCCAAACCCTAACCCTAAGCTACCCTTGACTGCTTCTGCCTCCAATAGATTTCCTAAGCACTATTGTTTTAAGGAACAGGTTAAAAAGAGAATCCTAATGTGATTTCTTGATAATGGGTGTGTTCCTTATCTTCTCCTAGTGTCTAAGCTCTTCTCCATGGCTGGACCCCCAAATAATATTCCTTTACGTGCTAAGGGGTATCTAGAGAGTGTGATAGGTTTAATAACTACCCTCACCCTAACACGTACCCTAACACTATCCCCTACCCTAACCCTAACGCGTACCCTAATCCTAACCCATACCCTAAACCGAGCCCTAACCCTAACACTAACTCTAACCCTAACCCTAACCCATACCCTACGCCCTACCCGAACCCCTCCCCGAACCCGTACCCTAAGCCGTACCCTAACCCTCACCCTAACCCTAACCCTAACCCTAATCTACCCTTGACGGCTTCTGCCTCCAAAAGATTTCCTAAGCACTAGTGATTTAAGGAACAGGTTAAAAAGAGAATCCTAATGTGATTTATTGATAATGGGTGTGTTCCTTATCTTCTCCTCGTGTCTAAACTCTTCTCCATGGCTGGACCCCCAAATAATATTCCTTTACGTGCTAAGGGGTATCTAGAGAGTGGGATAGGTTTAATAACTACCCTCACCCTAACGCGTACCCTAACCCTAACCCCTACCCTAACCCTAACGCATACCCTAATCCTAACCCGTACCCTAAACCGAGCCCTAACCCTAACACTACCCCTAACCCTAACCCTAACCCATACCCTACGCCCTACCCGAACCCCTCCCCGAACCCTTATCGTAAGCCGTACCCTAACCCTCACCCTAACCCTAACCCTAACCCTAAGCTACCCTTGAGTGCTTCTGCCTCCAATAGATTTCCTAACCACTAGTGTTTTAAGGAACAGTTTAAAAAGAGAATCATATTGTGATTTCTTGATAATGGGTGTGTTCCTTATCTTCTCCTAGTGTCTAAACCCTTCTCCATGGCTGGACCCCCAAATAATATTCCTTTACGTGCTAAGGGGTATCTAGAGAGTGGGATAAGTTTAATAACTACCCTCACCCTAAAGCGTACCCTAACCCTAACCGCTACCCTAACACTAACGCGTACCCTAATCCTAACCCGTACCCTAAACCGAGCCCTAACCCTAACACTAACCCTAACCCTAACTCTAACCCATACCCTACGCCCTATTCGAATCCCTCCCCGAACCCGTACCCTAAGCCGTACCCTAACCCTCACCCTAACCCTAACCCTAACCCTAAGCTACCCTTGACGGCTTCTGCCTCCAATAGATTTCCTAAGCACTAGTGATTTAAGGAACAGGTTAAAAAGAGAATCCTAATGTGATTTCTTGATAATGGGTGTGTTCCTTATCTTCTCCTCTTGTCTAAATTCTTTTCCATGGCTGGACCCCCAAATAATATTCCTTTACGTGCTAAGGGGTATCTAGAGAGTGTGATAGGTTTAATAACTACCCTCACCCTAACGTGTACCCTAACCCTAACCCCTACACTAACCCTAACGCGTACCCTAATCCTAACCCGTACCCCAAACCGAGCCTTAACCCTAACACTAGCCCTAACCCTAACCCTAACCCATACCCTACGCCCTACCCGAACCCCTACCCGAACCCGTACCCTAAGCTATACCCTAAACCTCACCCTAACCCTAACCCTAACCCTAAGCTACCCTTGACTGCTTCTGCCTCCAGTAGATTTCCTAAGCACTAATGTTTTAAGGAACAGGTTAAAAAGAGAATCCTAATGTGATTTCTTGATAATGGGTGTGTTCCTTATCTTCTCCTAGTGTCTAAACACTTCTCCATGGCTGGACCCCCAAATAATATTCCTTTACGTGCTAAGGGGTATCTAGAGAGTGGGATAGTTTTAATAACTACCCTCACCCTAACGCGTACCCTAACCCTAACCCCTACCCTAACCCTAACGCGTACCCTAATCCTAACCCGTACCCTAAACCGAGCCCTAACCCTAACACTAGCCCTAAACCTAACCCTAACCCATACCCTACGCCCTACCCGAACCCCTCCCCGAACCCATACCCTAAGCCTTACCCTAACCCTCACCCTAACCCTAACCCTAACCCTAAGCTACCCTTGACTGCTTCTGCCTCCAATAGATTTCCTAAGCACTAGTGTTTTAAGGAACAGGTTAAAAAGAGAATCCTAATGTGATTTCTTGATAATGGGTGTGTTCCTTATCTTCTCCTAGTGTCTAAACTCTTCTCCATGGCTGGACCCCCAAATAATATTCCTTTACGTGCTAAGGGGTATCTAGAGAGTGTGATAGGTTTAATAACTACCCCCACCCTAACGCGTACCCTAACCCTAACCCCTACCCTAACCCTAACACGTACCCTAATCCTAACCCGTACCCTAAACCGAGCCCTAACCCTAACACTAACCCTAACCCTAACCCTAACCCATACCCTACGCCCTACCCGAACCCCTCCCCGAACCCGTACCCTAAGCCATACCCTAACCCTCACCCTAACCCTAACCCTAACCCTAAGCTACCCTTGACTGCTTCTGCCTCCAATAGATTTCCTAAGCACTAGTGTTTTAAGGAACAGGTTAAAAAGAGAATCCTAATGTGATTTCTTGATAATGGATGTGTTCCTTATATTCTCCTCGTGTCTAAACTCTTCTCCAAGGCTGGACCCCCAAATAATATTCCTTTACGTGCTAAGGGGTATCTAGAGAGTGGGATAGGTTTAATAACTACCCCCACCCTAACGCGTACCCTAACCCTAACCCCTACCCTAACCCTAACGCGTACCCTAATCCTAACCCGTACCCTAAACCGAGCCCTAACCCTAACACTAACCCTAACCTTAACCCTAACCCATACCCTACGCCCTACCCGAACCCCTCCCTGAACCCGTACCCTAAGCCATACCCTAACCCTCACCCTAACCCTAACACTAACCCTAAGCTACCCTTGACTGCTTCTGCCTCCAAAAGATTTCCTAAGCACTAGTGTTTTAAGGAACAGGTTAAAAAGAGAATCCTAATGTGATTTCGTGATAATGGGTGTGTTCCTTATCTTCTCCTAGTGTCTAAACTCTTCTCCATGGCTGGACCCCCAATAATATTCCTGTACGTGCTAAGGGGTATCTAGAGAGTCGAATAGGTTTAATAACTACCCTCACCCTAACGCGTACACTAACCCTAACACGTACCCTAATCCTAACCCGTACCCTAAACCGAGCCCTAACCCTAACACTAACCCTAACCCTAACCCTAACCCATACCCTACGCCCTACCCGAACACCTCCCCGAACCAGTGCCCTAAGCCGTACCCTAACCCTCACCCTAACCCTAACCCTAACCCTAAGCTACCCTTGACGGCTTCTGCCTCCAATAGATTTCCTAAGCACTAGTGTTTTAAGGAACTGGTTAAAAAGAGAATCCTAATGTGATTTCTTGATAATGGGTGTGTTCCTTATCTTCTCCTCGTGTCTAAACTCTTCTCCATGGCTGGACCCCCAAATAATATTCCTTTACGTGCTAAGGGGTATCTAGAGAGTGTGATAGGTTTAATAACTACACCCACCCTAACGCGTACCCTAACCCTAACCCCTACCCTAACCCTAACGCGTACCCTAATCCTAACCCGTACCCTAAACCGAGCCCTAACCCTAACACTAACCCTAACGCTAATCCTAACCCATACCCTACGCCCTACCCGAACCCCTCCCCGAACCCGTACCCTAAGCCATACCCTAACCCTCACCCTAACCCTAACCCTAACCCTAAGCTACCCTTGACTGCTTCTGCCTCCAATAGATTTCCTAAGCACTAGTGTTTTAAGGAACAGGTTAAAAAGAGAATCCTAATGTGATTTCTTGATAATGGGTGTGTTCCTTATATTCTCCTCGTGTCTAAACTCTTCTCCATGGCTGGACCCCCAAATAATATTCCTTTAAGTGCTAAGGGGTATCTAGAGAGTGGGATAGGTTTAATAACTACCCTCACCCTAACGCGTACCCTAACCCTAACCCGTACCCTAACCCTAACGCGTACCCTAATCCTAACCCGTACCCTAAACCGAGCCCTAACCCTAACACTAGCGCTAACCCTAACCCTAACCCATACCCTACGCCCTACCCGAACCCCTCCCCGAACCCGTACCCTAAGCCGTACCCTAACCCTCACCCTAACCCTAACCTAAACCTAAGCTACCCTTGACGGCTTCTGCCTCCAATAGATTTCCTAAGCACTAGTGTTTTAAGGAACAGGTTAAAAAGAGAATCCTAATGTGATTTCGTGATAATGGGTGTGTTCCTTATCTTCTCCTAGTGTCTAAACTCTTCTCCATGGCTGGACCCCCAAATAATATTCCTTTACGTGCTAAGGGGTATCTAGAGAGTGTGATAGGTTTAATAACTACCCTCACCCTAACGCGTACCCTAACCCTAACCGCTACCCTAAACCTAACGAGTACCCTAATCCTAACCCGTACCCTAAACCGAGCCCTAACCCTAACACTAACCCTAACTCTAACCCTAACCCATACCCTACGCCCTACCCGAACCCCTCCCCGAACCCGTACCCTAAGCCGTACCCTAACCCTCACCCTAACCCTAACCCTAACCCTAAGCTACCCTTGACTGCTTCTGCCTCCAATAGATTTCCTAACCACTAGTGTTTTAAGGAACAGTTTAAAAAGAGAATCATATTGTGATTTCTTGATAATGGGTGTGTTCCTTATCTTCTCCTAGTGTCTAAACCCTTCTCCATGGCTGGACGCCCAAATAATATTCCTTTACGTGCTAAGGGGTATCTAGAGAGTGGGATAGGTTTAATAACTACCCTCACCCTAAAGCGTACCCTAACCCTAACCCCTACCCTAACAATAACGCGTACCCTAATCCTAACCCGAACCCTTAACCGAGCCCTAACCCTAACACTAACCCTAACCCTAACTCTAACCCATACCCTACGCCCTATCCGAATCCCTCCCCGAACCCGTACCCTAAGCCGTACCCTAACCCTCACCCTAACCCTAACCCTAACCCTAAGCTACCCTTGACGGCTTCTGCCTCCAATAGATTTCCTAAGCACTAGTGATTTAAGGAACAGGTTAAAAAGAGAATCCTAATGTGATTTCTTGATAATGGGTGTGTTCCTTATCTTCTCCTTTTGTCTAAATTCTTTTCCATGGCTGGACCCCCAAATAATATTCCTTTACGTGCTAAGGGGTATCTAGAAAGTGTGATAGGTTTAATAACTACCCTCACCCTAACGTGTACCCTAACCCTAACCCCTACACTAACCCTAACGCGTACCCTAATCCTAACCCGTACCCCAAACCGAGCCTTAACCCTAACACTAGCCCTAACCCTAACCCTAACCCATACCCTACGCCCTACCCGAACCCCTCCCCGAACCCGTACCCTAAGCTATACCCTAAACCTCACCCTAACCCTAACCCTAACCCTAAGCTACCCTTGACTGCTTCTGCCTCCAGTAGATTTCCTAAGCACTAGTGATTTAAGGAACAGGTTAAAAAGAGAATCCTAATGTGATTTCTTGATAATGGGTGTGTTCCTTATCTTCTCCTCTTGTCTAAATTCTTTTCCATGGCTGGACCCCCAAATAATATTCCTTTACGTGCTAAGGGGTATCTAGAGAGTGTGATAGGTTTAATAACTACCCTCACCCTAACGTGTACCCTAACCCTAACCCCTACACTAACCCTAACGCGTACCCTAATCCTAACCCGTACCCCAAACCGAGCCTTAACCCTAACACTAGCCCTAACCCTAACCCTAACCCATACCCTACGCCCTACCCGAACCCCTCCCCGAACCCGTACCCTAAGCTATACCCTAAACCTCACCCTAACCCTAACCCTAACCCTAAGCTACCCTTGACTGCTTCTGCCTCCAGTAGATTTCCTAAGCACTAATGTTTTAAGTAACAGGTTAAAAAGAGAATCCTAATGTGATTTCTTGATAATGGGTGTGTTCCTTATCTTCTCCTAGTGTCTAAACTCTTCTCCATGGCTGGACCCCCAAATAATATTCCTTTACGTGCTAAGGGGTATCTAGAGAGTGGGATAGGTTTAATAACTACCCTCACCCTAACGCGTACCCTAACCCTAACCCCTACCCTAACCCTAACGCGTACCCTAATCCTAACCCGTACCCTAAACCGAGCCCTAACCCTAACACTAGCCCTAACCCTAACCCTAACCCATACCCTACGCCCTACCCGAACCCCTCCCCGAACCCGTACCCTAAGCCGTACCCTAACCCTCACCCTAACCCTAACCCTAACCCTAAGCTACCCTTGACTGCTTCTGCCTCCAATAGATTTCCTAAGCACTAGTGTTTTAAGGAACAGGTTAAAAAGAGAATCCTAATGTGATTTCTTGATAATGGGTGTGTTCCTTATCTTCTCCTAGTGTCTAAACTCTTCTCCATGGCTGGACCCCCAAATAATATTCCTTTACGTGCTAAGGGGTATCTAGAGAGTGTGATAGGTTTAATAACTACCCCCACCCTAACGCGTACCCTAACCCTAACCCCTACCCTAACCCTAACACGTACCCTAATCCTAACCCGTACCCTAAACCGAGCCCTAACCCTAACACTAACCCTAACCCTAACCCTAACCCATACCCTACGCCCTACCCGAACCCCTCCCCGAACCCGTACCCTAAGCCATACCCTAACCCTCACCCTAACCCTAACCCTAACCCTAAGCTACCCTTGACTGCTTCTGCCTCCAATAGATTTCCTAAGCACTAGTGTTTTAAGGAACAGGTTAAAAAGAGAATCCTAATATGATTTCTTGATAATGGATGTGTTCCTTATATTCTCCTCGTGTCTAAACTCTTCTCCAAGGCTGGACCCCCAAATAATATTCCTTTACGTGCTAAGGGGTATCTAGAGAGTGGGATAGGTTTAATAACTACCCCCACCCTAACGCGTACCCTAACCCTAACCCCTACCCTAACCCTAACGCGTACCCTAATCCTAACCCGTACCCTAAACCGAGCCCTAACCCTAACACTAACCCTAACCTTAACCCTAACCCATACCCTACGCCCTACCCGAACCCCTCCCTGAACCCGTACCCTAAGCCATACCCTAACCCTCACCCTAACCCTAACACTAACCCTAAGCTACCCTTGACTGCTTCTGCCTCCAAAAGATTTCCTAAGCACTAGTGTTTTAAGGAACAGGTTAAAAAGAGAATCCTAATGTGATTTCGTGATAATGGGTGTGTTCCTTATCTTCTCCTAGTGTCTAAACTCTTCTCCATGGCTGGACCCCCAAATAATATTCCTTTACGTGCTAAGGGGTATCTAGAGAGTGGGATAGGTTTAATAACTACCCTCACCCTAACGCGTACCCTAACACTAACCCCTACCCTAACCCTAACGCGTACCCTAATCCTAACCCATACCCTAAACCGAGCCCTAACCCTAACACTAACTCTAACCCTAACCCTAACCCATACCCTACGCCCTACCCGAACCCCTCCCCGAACCCGTACCCTAAGCCGTACCCTAACCCTCACCCTAACCCTAACCCTAACCCTAATCTACCCTTGACGGCTTCTGCCTCCAATAGATTTCCTAAGCACTAGTGATTTAAGGAACAGGTTAAAAAGAGAATCCTAATGTGATTTCTTGATAATGGGTGTGTTCCTTATCTTCTCCTCTTGTCTAAACTCTTTTCCATGGCTGGACCACCAAATAATATTCCTTTACGTGCTAAGGGGTATCTAGAGAGTGTGATAGGTTTAATAACTACCCTTACCCTAACGTGTACCCTAACCCTAACCCCTACACTAACCCTAACACGTACCCTAATCCTAACCCGTACCCCAAACCGAGCCCTAACCCTAACACCAGCCCTAACCCTAACCCTAACCCATACCCTACGCCCTACCCGAACCCCTCCCCGAACCCGTACCCTAAGCCATACCCTAAACCTCACCCTAACCCTAACCCTAACCCTAAGCTACCCTTGACTGCTTCTGCCTCCAATAGATTTCCTAAGCACTAGTGTTTTAAGGAACAGGTTAAAAAGTGAATCCTAATGTGATTTATTGATAATGGGTGTGTTCCTTATCTTCTCCTCGTGTCTAAACTCTTCTCCATGGCTGGACCCCCAAATAATATTCCTTTACGTGCTAAGGGGTATCTAGAGAGTGGGATAGGTTTAATAACTACCCTCACCCTAACGCGTACCCTAACCCTAACCCCTACCCTAACCCTAACGCATACCCTAATCCTAACCCGTACCCTAAACCGAGCCCTAACCCTAACACTAGCCCTAACCCTAACCCTAACCCATACCCTACGCCCTACCCGAACCCCTACCCGAACCCTTATCGTAAGCCGTACCCTAACCCTCACCCTAACCCTAACCCTAACCCTAAGCTACCCTTGACGGCTTCTGCCTCCAAAAGATTTCCTAAGCACTAGTGATTTAAGGAACAGGTTAAAAAGAGAATCCTAATGTGATTTATTGATAATGGTTGTGTTCCTTATCTTCTCCTCGTGTCTAAACTCTTCTCCATGGCTGGACCCCCAAATAATATTCCTTTACGTGCTAAGGGGTATCTAGAGAGTGGGATAGGTTTAATAACTACCCTCACCCTAACGCGTACCCTAACCCTAACCCCTACCCTAACCCTAACGCATACCCTAATCCTAACCCGTACCCTAAACCGAGCCCTAACCCTAACACTAGCCCTAACCCTAACCCTAACCCATACCCTACGCCCTACCCGAACCCCTCCCCGAACCCTTATTGTAAGCCGTACCCTAACCCTCACCCTAACCCTAACCCTAACCCTAAGCTACCCTTGACTGCTTCTGCCTCCAATAGATTTCCTAAGCACTAGTGTTTTAAGGAACAGGTTAAAAAGAGAATCCTAATGTGATTTCGTGATAATGGGTGTGTTCCTTATCTTCTCCTAGTGTCTAAACTCTTCTCCATGGCTGGACCCCCAAATAATATTCCTTTACGTGCTAAGGGGTATCTAGAGAGTGGGATAGGTTTAATAACTACCCTCACCCTAATGCGTACCCTAACCCTAACCCCTACCCTAACCCTAACGCGTACCCTAATCCTAACCCATACCCTACGCCCTTCCCGAACCCGTCCCCGAACCCGTACCCTAACCCTCACCCTAACCCTAACCCTAACCCTAAGCTACCCTTGACTGCTTCTGCCTCCAATAGATTTCCTCAGCACTAGTGTTTTAAGGAATAGGTTAAAAAGAGAATCCTAATGTGATTTCTTCATAATGGGTGTGATCTTTATCTTATCCTAGTGTCGAAACTCTTCTCCATGGCTGGACCCCAAAATAATATTCCTTTACGTGCTAAGGGGTATCTACAGAGTGGGATAGGTTTAATAACTACCCTAACCCTAATGCGTACCCTAACCCTAACCCCTACCCTAACACTAACGCATACACTAATCCTAAACCGTACCCTAAACCGAGCCCTAACCCTAACACTAACCCTAACCCTAACCCTAACCCATACCCTACGCCCTACCCGAACCCCTCACCTAACCCGTACCCTAAGCCGTACCCTAACCCTAACCCTAATGCTAAGCTACCCTTGACTGCTTCTGCCTGCAATAGATTTCCTAAACAGTAGTGTTTTAAAAAACAGGTTCAAAAGAGAATCCTAATGTGACTTCTTGATAATGGGTGTGTTCCTTATCTTATCCTGGTGTCTAAACTCTTCTCCATGGCTGGACCCCCAAATAATATTCTTTTACGTCCTAAGGGGTATCTAGAGAGTGGGATAGGTTTAATAACTACCCTCACCCTAACGCGTACGCTAACCCTAACCCCTACCCTAACCCTAACGCATACCCTAATCCTAACCCATACCATAAACCGAGACCTAACCCTAACACTAACAATAACCCTAACCCTAACCCATACCCTACGCCGTACCCGAACCCCTTCCCGAACCCGTACCCTAAGCCGTACCCTAACCCTCACCCTAACCCTAACCCTAACCCTAACGCGTACACTAACCCTAACACGTACCCTAATCCTAACCCGAACCCTAAGCCGAGCCCTAAACCTAACACTAACCCTAACCCTAACCCTAACCCATACCCTACGCCCTACCCGAACCCCTCCCTGAACCCGTGCCCTAAGCCGTACCCTAACCCTCACCCTAACCCTAACCCTAACCCTAAGCTACCCTTGACGGCTTCTGCCTCCAATAGATTTCCTAAGCAGTAGTGTTTTAAGGAACATGTTAAAAAGAGAATCCTAATGTGATTTCGTGATAATGGGCGTGTTCCTTATCTTCTCCTCGTGTCTAAACTCTTCTCCATGGATGGACCCCCAAATAATATTACTTTATGTGCTAAGGGGTATCTAGAGAGTGTGATAGGTTTAATAACTACCCTCACCCTATCGCGTACCCTAACCCTAACCCCTACCCTAACCGTAACGCGTACCCTAATCCTAACCCGTACCCTAAACCGAGCCCTAATCCTAACACTAACCCTAACCCTAACCCTAACCCATACCCTACGCCCTACCCGAACCCCTCCCCGAACCCGTACCCTGAGCCATGCCCTAGCCCTCACCCTAACCCAAACCCTAACCCTAAGCTACCCTTGACTGCTTCTGCCTCCAATAGATTTCCTAAGCACTATTGTTTTAAGGAACAGGTTAAAAAGAGAATCCTAATGTGATTTCTTGATAATGGGTGTGTTCCTTATCTTCTCCTAGTGTCTAAGCTCTTCTCCATGGCTGGACCCCCAAATAATATTCCTTTACGTGCTAAGGGGTATCTAGAGAGTGTGATAGGTTTAATAACTACCCTCACCCTAACACGTACCCTAACACTATCCCCTACCCTAACCCTAACGCGTACCCTAATCCTAACCCATACCCTAAACCGAGCCCTAACCCTAACACTAACTCTAACCCTAACCCTAACCCATACCCTACGCCCTACCCGAACCCCTCCCCGAACCCGTACCCTAAGCCGTACCCTAACCCTCACCCTAACCCTAACCCTAACCCTAATCTACCCTTGACGGCTTCTGCCTCCAAAAGATTTCCTAAGCACTAGTGATTTAAGGAACAGGTTAAAAAGAGAATCCTAATGTGATTTATTGATAATGGGTGTGTTCCTTATCTTCTCCTCGTGTCTAAACTCTTCTCCATGGCTGGACCCCCAAATAATATTCCTTTACGTGCTAAGGGGTATCTAGAGAGTGGGATAGGTTTAATAACTACCCTCACCCTAACGCATACCCTAACTCTAACCCCTACCCTAACCCTAACGCATACCCTAATCCTAACCCGTACCCTAAACCGAGCCCTAACCCTAACACTACCCCTAACCCTAACCCTAACCCATACCCTACGCCCTACCCGAACCCCTCCCCGAACCCTTATCGTAAGCCGTACCCTAACCCTCACCCTAACCCTAACCCTAACCCTAAGCTACCCTTGAGTGCTTCTGCCTCCAATAGATTTCCTAACCACTAGTGTTTTAAGGAACAGTTTAAAAAGAGAATCATATTG